>NC_057812.1:566869075-566878808 GCF_018294505.1 Triticum aestivum
GCAGCGCGCCGCCGAGCACCACCGCAGCCACCGGGCACGCCTCGCCTCGCCGTTTGGTCCCCTAGCTCCGCCTCGATGCCGTGGAGCTGCAGGACAAAGCACGCGACCGCAGGAGGCCTGCAACACCGTCACCACCGTCATCTTCAACCCCCGACCTCCGAGATCGCTGGAAACTCCCCGACGTCGTCCGACCTCCCCCGAGCCCGCTGAGACATGTTCTGCAACCACCGTGAGCTCCTCTACCGAACCCCTCGCTCCCCTCCGTCTATTTCCTCCTCTAGCCTCACTAACCACCGCGGACGAAGCTCGCCGCCGCCGTGCCTCGTCGCCGTTGTGGCTAGAGCCACAGTGGCTTGAAGCCAAGCACACCTCTGCGCTCAGCACGGCTCTAGGAGCCCGTAGCACCCACCAGCTCCTCCTGCCTTGCACCGTAGCGCCGAACCCGTCGTTGCCCGAGCCCCTGCCGCCACCACGAGCTCGACTCCGGCGAGCTCACTCCACCACAGCCTTTCTCGCTTGCTCCAATGGATGCGCGAGAGTGCCAGCTCTCTGTAGGTGGTCTCGGCCGCTAATTTGGTCGCTGGAGGGCAAAATTCGAGCCCCTCCGCTGTCTCAGCCTCGTCGGCGACTCAACGCCGGCGGCATTGAACCTGCTGACCACGGGTTTGACCCCCGCTAACTGAGTTGACCCGGGTGGGCCCAGTTTGATCCCCCTGGTCTATGACAGATGGGACCCGCCTGCTAATTAAGTTAGGATTAGGACTAACTAAAAACTAGTTAGGCTATGACACTGACACGCGGGACCCACTGGCCAGGATTGACCTGGACCGTCCCAGTTGACTGCTGATGTCACGTTGACGCATTGCTGATGCAATAAAGCATTTACTAGATTTTTTCTTTTACAGGAAATTCCAAAAAATAGCCAAAACTTCTAAAAATCATAGAAATTAAACCGCAACTCCAAATGAAATAATTTATATATGAAAAATTATCAGAAAAATATGAAGAATCTGTTTATGCCATGTTCATGAATGTTTGAGCAAGTTAACATCACTAACTAGGACAATTCATGTTTATGGAATATATGGTATGTAGCTTTGGAGTTGGAATTTGCTATATGTTTGAATTCCACTTCAATTAATATGACTAACTGTTGCATTAGGTGAATTCAGTACCTTAACATGCCATGATCATACATCATGTTTGTTGCATTGCATTGATTGTGTTCCCTCTCGTTTGCCGGTGTTGTCCCCTCTCAGTAGACATGGTTTCGATGATGTGATCGATGACACCGATGAAGAGCTATACTATCTTCAGAAGTGCCAGGCAAGCAAAAACCCCTTGTTCATTCCGACACAATCCCACTCTGTCGCTCCTGATCTCTTTTACTGCATTAGGACAACAACATTTTGTTGGGGAACATAGTAATTTCAAAAAAATTCCTATGCACACGCAAGATCATGGTGATGCATAACAACGAGAGGGGAGAGTGTTGTCTACGTATCCTCATAGACCAGAAGCGGAAGCGTTAGCACAACGCGGTTGATGTAGTCGTACGTCTTCACGGCCCGACCGATCGAGCACCGAAACTACGGCACCTCCGAGTTCTAGCGCACGTTCAGCTCGATGACGATCCCCGAACTCTGATCCAGCAGAATGTCGGGGAAGAGTTCCGTCAGCACAACGGCGTGGTGACGATCTTGATGTTCTACTGTCGCAGGGCTTCGCCTAAGCACCGCTACAATATTATTGAGGATTATGGTGGAGGAGGGCACCGCACACGGCTAATAGATCTCAATTGATGTGTCTTTGGGGTGCCCCCTATCCCCGTATATAAAGGAGTGGAGGAGGGGGAGGGCCGGCCCTCTCTATGGCGCGCCCTAGGGGAGTCCTACTCCCACCGGGAGTAGGATTCCCCCTTTCCTAGTAGAACTAGGAGCCCTTCCAAGTAGTAGGAGTATGAGGGAAGGAAAGGGAAGGGAAAAGGAGAAGGAAGGAAGGGGGCGCCCCCTCCCTAGTCCACTTCGGACCAGCCCATGGGGAGGGGTGCGGCCACCCTTTGAGGCCTTTCTCTCCTTTCCCGTATGGCCCATTAAGGCCCAATACGAATTCCCGTAACTCCCCAGTACTCCCGAGAATATACGAATCACTCGGAACCTTTCCGAAGTCCGAATATAGTCATCCAATATATCGATCTTTACATCTCGACCATTTCGAGACTCCTCGTCATGTTCCCGATCTCATCCGGGACTCCAAACTCATTCGGTACATCAAAACTCATAAACTCATAATATAACTGTCATCGAAACCTTAAGCGTGCGGACCCTACGGGTTCGAGAACAATGTAGACACGACCGAGACACGTCTCCGGTCAATAGCCAATAGCGGAACCTGGATGCTCATATTGGCTCCTACATATTCTACGAAGATCTTTTATCGGTCAGACCGCATAACAACATACGTTGTTCCCTTTGTCATCGGTATGTTACTTGCCCGAAATTTGATCGTCGGTATCTCAATACCTAGTTCAATCTCGTTACCGGCAAGTCTCTTTACTCGTTCCGTAATACATCATCCTGCAACTAACTCATTAGTTGCAATGCTTGCAAGACTTAAGTGATGTGCATTACCGAGAGGGCCCAGAGATACCTCTCCGACAATCGGAGTGACAAATCCTAATCTCGAAATACGCCAACCCAACAAGTACCTTCGGAGACACCTGTAGAGCACCTTTATAATCACCCAGTTACGTTGTGACGTTTGGTGGCACACAAAGTGTTCCTCCGATAAACGGGAGTTGCATAATCTCATAGTCATAGGAACATGTATAAGTCATGAAGAAAGCAATAGCAACAAACTAAATGATCAAGTGCTATGCTAACGGAATGGGTCAAGTCAATCACATCATTCTCCTAATGATGTGATCCCGTTAATCAAATGACAACTCATGTCTATGGTTAGGAAACATAATCATCTTTGATCAACGAGCTAGTCAAGTAGAGGCATACTAGTGACACTCTGTTTGTCTATGTATTCACACATGTATTATGTTTCCGGTTAATATAATTCTAGCATGAATAATAAACATTTATCATGATATAAGGAAATAAATAATAACTTTATTATTGCCTCTAGGGCATATTTCCTTCAGTCTCCCACTTGCACTAGAGTTAATAATCTACTTCACATCGCCATGGGATTTAACATCAATAGTTCACATCACCATGTGATTAACACCCATAGTTCACATCGACATGTGACCAACACCCAAAGGGTTTACTAGAGTCAATAATCTAGTTCACATCGCTATGTGATTAACACCCAAAATATTATTGAGGTGTGATCATGTTTTGCTTGTGAGAGAAGTTTAGTCAACGGGTCTGCCACATTCAGATCCGTAAGTATTTTGCAAATTTCTATGTCAACAATGCTCTGCATGGAGCTACTCTAGCTAATTGCTCCCACTTTCAATATGTATCCAGATTGAGACTTAGAGTCATCTGGATCAGTGTCAAAACTTGCATCAACGTAACCCTTTACGACGAACCTTTTGTCACCTCCATAATCGAGAAACATATCCTTATTCCACTAAGGATAATTTTGACCAATGTCCAGTGATCTACTCCTAGATCACTATTGTACTCCCTTGCCAAACTCAGGGCAGGGTATACAATAGGTCTAGTACACAGCATAGCATCCTTTATAGAACCTATGGCCGAGGCATAGGGAATGACTTTCATTCTCTCTCTATCTTCTGCCATGGTCGGGTTTTGAGTCTTACTCAACTTCACACCTTTGTAACACAGGCAAGAACTCCTTCTTTGACTATTCCATTTTGAACTACTTCAAAATCTTGTCAAGGTATGTACTCATTGAAAAACTTATCAAGCGTCTTGATCTATCTCTATAGATCTTGATGCTCAATATGTAAGCAGCTTCACCGAGGTCTTTCTTTGAAAAACTCCTTTCAAACATTCCTTTATGCTTTGCAGAATAATTCTACATTATCTCCGATCAACAATATGTCTTTCACATATACTTATCAGAAATGCTGTAGTGCTCCCACTCACTTTCTTGTAAATACAAGCTTCACCGCAAGTCTGTTATAAAACTATATGCTTCAATCAACTTATCAAAGCATATATTCCAACTCCGAGATGCTTGCACCAGTCCATAGATGGATTGCTGGAGCTTGCATATTTTGTTAGTACCTTTAGGATTGACAAAACCTTCTGGTTGCATCATATACAACTCTTCTTTAATAAATCCATTAAGGAATGCAGTTTTGTTTATCCATTTGCCAGATTTCATAAAATGCGGCAATTGCTAACATGATTCGGACAGACTTAAGCATAGATACGAGTGAGAAAATCTCATCGTAGTCAACACCTTGAACTTGTCGAAAACCTTTTTGCGACAATTCTAGCTTTGTAGATAGTAACACTACTATCAGCATCCGTCTTCCTCTTGAAGATCCATTTAATCTCAATGTGAAAGGATCGAGAAGAGGTGTCTAGAGGGGGGGTGATTAGACACTAAGTGCCAAAAGTTGCAGTTTTTAATATTCTCAAGTTTAAGTGGAGTTTAAGCACAAGTTTAACAAACACAATACATATCAAGCAAGCATGCAATGAGTATATGAGCAGCGGAAAGTAAAGCATGCAACTTGCAAGAATGTAAAGAGAAGGGTTTGGAGTATTCAAATGCAATTGGAGACACAGATGTTTTTGTCGTGGTTCCGATAGGTGGTGCTATCGTACATCCACGTTGATGGAGACTTCAACCCACGAAGGGTAACGGTTGCGTGAGTCCATGGAGGGCTCCACCCACGAAGGGTCCATGAAGAAGCAACCTTGTCTATTCCATCACGGCCGTCGCCCACGAAGGACTTGCCTCACTAGTGGTAGATCTTCACGAAGTAGGCGATCTCCTTGTCCTTACAAACTCCTTGGTTCAACTCCACAATCTTGTTGGAGGCTCCCAAGTGACACCTAGCCAATCTAGGAGACACCACTCTCCAAGAAGTAACAAATGGTGTGTTGATGATGAATTCCTTGCTCTTGTGCTTCAAATGATAGTCTCCCCAACACTCAACTCTCTCTCACGGGATTCAGATTTGGTGGAAAGAAGATTTGAGTGGAAAGCAACTTGGGGAAGGCTAGAGATCAAGATTCATATGGTTGGAATGGAATATCTTGACCTCAACACAAGTGTAGGTGGTTCTCTCTCAAAAAATGTGTATTGGAAGTGTAGGTATGTTCTGATGGCTCTCTCCATGAATGAAGAGTGGGTGGAGGGGTATATATAGCCTCCACACAAAATCTAACCGTTACACACAATTTGCCAAACTCGGTGGGACCGAATGGTTAAACTCGGTCGGACCGATTCAGCAAACCTAGTGACCGTTAGGATTTTCGGTGGGACTGAGATGCAACTCGGTAGGACCGATATGGTTAGGGCATAATGTAATCTCGGTGTGACGGATTACACAAACTCGGTGGGACCGATTTTGGTAATAAGCTAACCAGAGAGTTGGTCAGGCAAACTCGGTGAGACCGATTACACAAACTCGGTGGGACCGATTTTGGTAATAAGCTAACCAGAGGGTAGTACCGATTGATCAAACTCGGTGAGACCGATTTTGGTAATGGACATACACAGAGAGATTACAATCCCATCTCGGTGAGACCGAGATCCCTATCAGTGAAACCGATTTGCTAGGGTTTGTGGCAGTGGCTATGACATCTGAAACTCGGTGGCGCCAGATAGGTAGAATCGGTGGGGCCGAGTTTGACTTTTGGTTTAGGTCATATGTGGATGTGGGAAGGTAGTTGAGGGTTTTGGAGCATATCACTAAGCACTTTGAGCAAGCAAGCCATTAAGCAACACCTCATCCCTCCTTGATAGTATTGGCTTTTCCTATAGACTCAATGTGATCTTGGATCACTAAAATAGAAAATGTAGATTCTTGAGCTTGAAGCTTGAGCCAATCCTTTGTCCTTAGCATCTTGAAGGGGTTCCACATCCTCTAGTCCATGCCACTCCATTGTTGAACTTATCTGAAACATACTAGGTAAAAGTTTTAGTCCAATAAGAGATATGTTGACATTAATTACCAAAACCACCCAGGGAGCACTTGTGCTTTCAATCTCCCCTTTTTGGTAATTGATGACAACATACATCAAAGCTTTAGATAAAGATATAGAGAATAGCAAGTAAAGCTTTGGAAAGACATGTAACATGCATAGGCTCCCCCTACATGTATGCAATCATGTGAATATTGAATATAGGAGCATGTGAATGCGTAAACATGACAGAGTAAGCAATGTGTTACATGTATCTTGGCTATATGCATCAGAGCACATGATGTGAATGTGAGAAATGTACCTTCATGCTCATGAGTCCTTCTTGCAAACAGTATGTACATCAGCAAGAATTTCTCATTCACATGACTGTGATGCATATACTTACCTTGTGGTCTTGAGTTGGCTTAGGATGGGATGAACCTGTGCAAACAAGGTTAAATAACACAGATACACCTACTGACCAGAGCAAGCAAGAGAAACCACAAGAGAACCAAGACTGGGATGACATGTAGAGTGAGTACTAAGTCCCACATTGGATATAGACATGTCCCCAAAGGTAAAGATATGCAATAAAATCAGAGATTTCCTTCCCTTAGATGTCTTGCTCCCCCTGAATCTACATGGGATATTGGGAGAAGATAGGGAACAGAAAATCAGAGCAACAAAAAAGAAAACAACAGAGCTTGAGCTAAAGCAAGCAACCAAACATGTCTTTCCCCTCTTAAAGACATGTGACATCTCTCCTCTTGAACACCAAGCATTTGGGGTCTTTGATGATATTACTTTCTCCTAGTTGAGAAACTCTCTTCCCCTGAGTATTCTCTCTTTCTCCCCCTATAGGAAGGATTAAGCTTTGATATGATCTCTCTCTCCCCCTTTGACATCAATTTCAAAGAAGGGCTCTTCTGGACATGTGATACAAATGGGTTGGTCCTTGAGTCACAGAGCAAAGCAGCATGTCTAATATGATGCTGGTAGAGGACAAGAATCATTGAGTGGAGCTGGAGCAAACAGAAATCAGGAATAAGTGGCAAGTTGGTTTTCCTGTGATGGAATCGGTGACTCCGAGTTGTGTGCTCCGGTTGCACCGAAAGATTTCGGTTGGGCCGAAGAGAACAAACCAGTGTGACCGAGTTCATTAGAGTGAAACCACTTGTCACCTCAGCTCACTAGACAAGTAAGATCTCACAAGGACATGCAAGGAATTTACTGAAAGATTTGCAATGAATTGGAGGCAGAAAATGCAGAACAAAAAGGAAAGAAAAGAAACTAAAAGTTCTAGACGAAGTTTTTTTTTGAAAGGGGAAACAAATATGCAAATGCAAAAGCACGGAGAAACACTAGAGAACTTCATCTAGAAATGGTCGGTGACAAAGTCACCTATGTTAGAGCATATTGACTTAGGAGTCAAGTGAGAGCACTTGATAATAGGTCATACTCATTGTTTAATCTCAAAATGGGGTTACCATTTTTCGTTTAAGCATCTTGATGTATTCACATCTTGTCGAGTTGCTTTGGCTCATGACTTGGAGTAAAGCTTCTCTAAGATGGAATAACATACCTTGGGTGGTGGTGTTGATCTTGATCATATAGTTGAACTTCTGTGGGTTGCTCAAGGTTGATGTAGTTCATCAAGAGTTGGGAGCACCACTTGGAGTTTGAGTTCATCTACCTACATGGGTTAGCTTTGCAAGGAAGAGCACTTGTGTATCCAAAATGACAATCATGAGACTCAACATAGAATTTGCCAAAGGATATGTTTGAATGGTTTCGTGCTTCCTTGTCTTCAACCACCATTGTGTAGAGACTTGGTGATGTAGAAATTTCTCAAGATGTGAGTGTGTGGCAATCTCATAGATTTAGATTCATCCAAGTACCTACACGGGTTAGATACCATGCAAGGTACAAATATATTCAATACATATGAATAGCATCATAAGAGAAATATCGAGGATTAGTCATAGGCTCATGCCCCGCATGTATCAAATGGAGTTCCTACTCCAAGTTTGAAGCATCAATGATGTTCAATTCACCTCTCAACCTGCAAAACACTTTCTCATCAAGTGGTTTAGTGAATATATCCGCCAATTGCTTATCGGTGCGAACATGCTTAAGGTTAATGTCCCCTTTTGCAACATGATCTTGAATGAAATGATGACGAACTTCAATATGCTTAGTTCGGGAATGTTGCACGAGATTGTGAGCAATCTTAATAGCACTTTCATTGTCACATAGCAATGGAACATGTTTCACATATATCCCATAATCTTTAAGAGTTTGGGTCATCCAAAGTAACTGAGCACAACATGAACCAGCGGCAATGTATTCCGCTTCGGCGGTGGATAAGGATACCGAGTTTTGTTTCTTGGAAGACCAAGACACAAGAGATCTACCAAGGAATTGACAAGTACCCGAAGTGGATTTTTTATCAACCTTGTCTCCGGCATAGTCCGAATCGGAGTAGCCAACAAGATCAAAAGAGGACCTCTTAGGATACCAAATGCCAAAATTTGGTGTATGGATTAGGTATCTCACTATCCTTTTCACAGCCTTAAGATGACACTCTTTAGGAGCAGCTTGATATCGTGCACACATGCACACACTTAGCATAATATCGGGACGAGAGGCACATAGATATAACAATGAACCAATCATAGAGCGATAAACCTTTTGATCAACCGGTTACCATCTTTGGTCAAATCAAGATGTCCACTAGTAGGCATGGGTGTAGTCATACCTTTGCATTCTTACATATTGAACTTCTTGAATAAGTCATTGGTGTACTTCGTTTGAGAGACAAAGGTACCTTCCTTAGTTTGCTTGATTTGCAAACCGAGAAAGAATTTGAGTTCACTCATCATAGACATCTCAAACTTCTCCGACATTAGCTTTCCAAACTTCTCACTAAAATGAGGGTTAGTTGAACCAAATATGATATCATCAACATAAATTTGGCACACAAATAGTTCTCCATTAACCCTTTTAGTAAAAAGAGTAGAATCAATTTTACCAATTTCAAAGCCTTTTTCAATAAGGAACTTGGCCAAGCATTTATACCATGCTCCAGGAGCTTGTTTAAGACCATAAAGGGCTTTGTATGTTGGGGATCATAGCAGAAATTAAAAAATTTCTATGCATCACCAAGATCAATCTCTGGAGTATTCTAGCAATGAGGGGAATAGGAATGCATCTACATACCCTTGTAGATCGCGAGCGGAAGCATTCAAGTGAACGGGGATGATGGAGTCGTACTCGCCGTGATCCAAATCACCGATGACCAAGTGCCGAACGGGCAGCACCTCTGCGTTCAACACACGTACGGTTGGGAAGACGTCTCCTCCTTCTTGATCCAGTAAGGGGGAAGGAGAGGTTGATGAATATCCAGCAGCACGACGGCGTGGTGGTGGTGTTGGGGAACGTTGCAGAAAACAAAAAATTTCCTACGGTTTCACCAAGATCCATCTATGAGTTCATCTAGCAACGAGTGATCGGATTGCATCTACATACCTTTGTAGATCACGCGCGGAAGCGTTCAAAGAACGGGGATGAGGAAGTCGTACTCAACATGATCCAAATCAACGGAGATCCTAGCGCCGAACGGACGGCACCTCCGTGTTCAACACATGTACGGTCAGCATGACGTCTCC
>NC_057812.1:567178971-567416471 GCF_018294505.1 Triticum aestivum
TGCTTAACTACATATGATGAATTTCACATTTCATGGATTAAATATGAAAATAGGGGTTTGCAAATGGAGGTTGTGGCTGCAGAGCAGGTCAAATGAGAGTTGACCGACCCGTGTCGTCCGCAGACATATAGGGGGTATGCTCTTACTACTGTAGCACTGTCCTAGTACTCCCACTTGTATGCCCGCTTTTGCTTTGATTGATTCAGAACTTTAATTAAGCTGTGTTCATACTCGAACATGATACTACCTGTCAATGGTTCCTTCATTTGCTAATACGCATCGATCATTGGACGCAAATTAAACCGATCACCTAATTATGTAATGTCCGTGTCAAAACCCCGCCCTCGTTTTTTGCTTAAAAACAAGGCCTAGGGTCTGTACTTTCGCTAGTGCAACCTCTCAACAATGCTAACATAGTTGGATCATATGATTATCCCTCAAAGTGTACCGAAGAATCACTGCCGAGTTCCTATTAGCAGAGAACAAAAGATAGGAATTGTTTGTAGGGTACTAAACCACCTCAAAGCTATTCTTTCCGTTTGATCTATTCAAGAGTCTGTACTAAAATAACACAAAACTATTTTTTCCGTTCGATCTATGCTAGAGTCTGTACTAAGATAACACCAAAGCAAGTTCATATTCATAATACTCAATCCACACAAAGAACTATAAAGAGATCCCAAAGTTCTCGTTGGAGAAAAGATAATAAAAACGTGCATCAAACCCTATGCATAGATTACCCCAATATCACCGCGAGAATCCGCGAGTTGAATGCCATAACATATATCAAGTGAATCAATAAGATACCCCAATTGTCACCTCAAGTATTCATACCGCAAGACATATATCATGTGTTCTCATCTCTGAATATTCAATCCGACAAGACAAAACTTCAAAGGGTAAAGACTCAATTCATCACAACAAGAGTATAGAGGGGAGAAACATCATACGATCCAACTATATTAACAAAGCCCATGATATAGATCACGAAAGAGAGAGAGAGAGAGAGAGAGAGAGAGAGAGATTTATCACATAGCTACTGGTACAAACCCTCAGCCCCGAGGGTGGACTACTCCCTCCTCATCTTGGTGGCCACCGGGATGATGAAGATGGCCACCGGAGATGATTCCCCCCTCCGGCAGGGTGCCGAAACGGGTCTAGATTGGTTTTCGATGGCTATGGAGCCTTGCGGTGGCGGAACTTCTGATCTAGGTTAACCCCGAAGGGTTTCTGAATATTTGGGAATCTATAGTGCAAAGAACGGGTACGGGAGGCCACCGAGGTGGGCACAACCCACCTGGGCGTGCCAGGCGGCCCTAGCGCGCCCTAGTGGGTTGTGCCCCCCTCGGGGCACCCCCAGATGCTGCTTTGGCCCATCAGGAGTCTTCTGGCCCATAAAAAATCCACAAAAAGTTTCGCGGTGTTACAAGCAAAAAACAGTAACTGGCACTGGGCACTGGGTCAATAGGTTAGTCCCCAAAAACGATATAAAGTTGCTATAAAATGATTGTAAAACATCCAAGAATGATAATATAACAGCATGAATACTTCATAAATTATAGATACGTTGGAGACGTACCAGCATCCCCCAGCTTAATTCCTACTCGTCCTCGAGTAGGTAAATGATAAAAGAAATAATTTATGAAGGTGAATGCTAGCAAAGTTCACAGGTTTAATCAATGACAATTTCAATCACTTTTCCTAGCATCATAACAGCAATTCTTTCTTATGAAACTTCTCATGTTATTGTGGCAACCAATTCACATGTTAAGGTTCAAACAATGAACTCTCTTGAAACTCAACAACCTTTGTTCTTAGTCACCAAGAAATTTCAATTTAACTTATTCAACGGAGTTTAAGTAAGAGATCCACATACTCAACCATCATATAGTCTTCTATGATTGCTAACACTCACCTTGTACACATGAGCAAAACGTTTCAACCGGACACATAGAAAGATAGGGCTTATAATTTCGCCTCCCAACGTATTCACCTCAAGGGTGATGTCAACAATAATAACTCATGATACCCATATTCAACTGAACATATGTGCCTAGATCTTTCCTCACCACATGATGCTTGCCAAAAGAGAAAAATAAAAAGAAATAGAGAGAAGGACTTTGACTCTTTGCATAAAAGTAAATACATAAAAGTAAAAGATAGGACCTTCGTAGAGGCAACCAGAGGTTGCCATGCGCTTATTTGTTTGTATGCTCAACCCCTTAGTGCAAAAGAACGTCACGTTATATTGCCCCTTATGATAGCAACCTTTCTTATGTAGTCCGTCACTTTTATTACTTTGCCATCACAAGTTCGTACAACGCTCAATTTTCTCTTACATTAAATGATCTCACACTTTTAGAAGCAATTTTCATTGCCTTATTGCACCGATGACAACTTACTTAAAGGATCTTGCTCAATCCTTAGGTAGGTATGGTGGACTCTTGAAAATAAGATTTGGGTTTAAGGATTTTTGGATGCACAAGTAGTATCTCTACTTGGTGCGGAATTTTTGACTAGCAAAGATGGGGGGCAAGCACCACATGTTGAAGGATCTATGACAATATAACTTCTATGTGAATATGAACAAACAAAAACCATTACGTTGTCTTCCTTGTCCAACGTCAACAATTTTGGCATATAATATTTTGATGAGGGATCACAATCACAAAAGATTTCCAAGATAGTGTATTTGCATGTGAAAGTTTTCTTTCTTATACTAATTATTCGTGAATTGCTTATATGGCCAATATTGTGATTGTCAAGCCTCAAAAGATTTCACTTTCCAAACCCAATGTGAAGCTACCACTAGGCATGATATGATTTCAACTTCATGACATTCAATTTATTCAACAATTTACTCATAGGATATAAGTGAAGCACAAGAGTAAATGACATAGAAAACAACTTCGATGACGGAATGTGAATGCCGCTTACTTAGCCTCCTTGGCAATTATTTGAGGACTCTATTTTATTTAAAAACTTTCAGATCTAAGTATTTTATTAGAATAGCAAGCAAAACAAAACAAAATGACATTCTAAGAATAGCACACATCAGGTGAAGAAGTAGAAACTTAGGCTCAACTGATACTAACCGATAATTGTTGAATAAGAAAGGTGGATGCCTACCGGGGCATCCCCAAGCTTAGATGCTTGAGACTTCTTGAATATTAACTTGGGATGCCTTGGGCATCCCCAAGCTTGAGCTTTTGTGTCTCCTTAATTCCTTTTATACCACGGTTTCCCTAAATCTTAAAAACTTCATCCACACAAAACTCAAATAAGTTAGTATAAACCAATGCATACTGTAGCAAACCACTAAAATTATTATTCAACATTGCATACTAAATGCCTCTGCATATTTAATACTCCTATCCGCAAATAGAATCATTAAACAAGCAAACATATGCAAACATAACAGCAATCTGCCAAAATAGTACAGTCGGTAAAGAATGCAAGAGTGTCAATACTTATTAAACTCCAAACATTATGAAAATTTACCACACTGCAGAAAAATTATCAGAGCCCATTTTGCAAAAAGTTTCAACATTTTATCACATTCTGACTTTTCTAGGGAATTTTTACAACAACGATAAACTTTCTGTTTTCAAACAGCAACATGTATACTTGCAAAATAAGCATGGCAAAGGCTATCCTTGCCACTTTTATTGAAATAAAAGATGCAAAACATTATTCTAAATAACAGCAAGAAAATCCTAACAAAATAAATTGACGCTCTAAGTAAACTACATATCATGTGATGAACGAAAACATAGCTCCAAGTGAGATTACCGATAATGTTGGAGACGAAAGAGGGGATGCCTTCCGGGGCATCCCCAAGCTTAGTTGCTTGGATATTCCTTGGATATTAACTTGGGGTGCCTTGGGAATACCTAAGATTAGGTCTTTTCACTCCTTATTCTCCTCATATCAACATCTCACCCAAAACTTGAAAACTTCAATCACACAAAACTTAACGAGACCTTGTGAGATAGGTTAGTATGATAAAGAGCAAACCATTTCACTTTTGGTACTGTCAAAGACAAGATTCATAATTGTTCACACACAATGCCTACTGTAGCACATCATTTCCACAATTTATATTGAGCAATATAAGCCATAGAAACTAGAAAGCAAGCAAACTATGCACCGAAAATAGAATCTGTCAAAAACAAAACAGTCTGTAATGATCTGGATAACTACCATACTTCTGCTACTCCAAAAATTATGAAAAAATTATGAACACGTGAGAAATTTGTATATTGAACTTCTTCAAAAATAATCAACTCAATAGTACTCTTCTGTTAAAATAAGACCTATTTTCGTGAGCGCAAAAGTTTCTGCTTTTCAGCAGAGTCAAATCAACTATCACCCAACATGATCCCAAAGGCTTTACTTGGCACTTTATTGAAACAAAAGCTATAAAACACTAGCATAACCATGTGAACACACAAAAACAGTAATTAAAAGTGTTGGGTTGCCTCCCAACAAGCGCTTTTCTTTAATGCCTTTTAAGCTAGGCATGATGATTTTAATGATGCTCGCATAAAAGATAAGAATTGAAATATGAAGAGAACATCATGCATCATAAGTCCCTCTCTCATAATAATTTTCAGTAGCATCATGAATAGATTCATCAATATAACCATTACATAAAGCATTCTTTTCATGATCCACAAGCATAGAAAATTTATTACTCTCTATGGCATACATGTCATCATAATGATCATCATAGATAGCAACTTTATTGCCATAGTCAATTGAAACCTCTTACAAAATAGTGGATGTATCACTAAATAAACTCATGGCCTCTCCAAATCCACTTTCATAAATATTGTAATAATATTCAACACCCTCCAAAATAGTGGGATCACTACTACCTAGAGTTGACACTCTTCCAAACCCACTTTTATCAATGTAATCATCATAAATGGGAGGCATGCTATCATCAAAATAAGTTTGATAATTCAAATTAGGGGGACTAAAAGGATCATCTTCATTAAACATAGCCTACCACTAGTAGAAAAAGGGTCAAACGTGAAGCACATTAGTGCCGGTTTGTATTTGAGCCGGCACTAATGTATACATTAGTGCCAGTTCCAACGGCTAGCCGGGCCGCTTTCATTAGTACCGGTTCATGGCGAACCTTTAGCATCGGTTTGTGCAACGAACCGGTACTAATGAGAGTGGTGGCAGGATGTTGTCAGACTGGGGCCCCTCCAGCCCCTTTAGTACCGGTTCTTGGCACGAACCGGTACTAAAGGTCGTCCTACATAAACCCTTCGTCCACCCAAGCTTGCTCTGTTCTTCCCCTTTCCCCTCTCCTCTCTGTTCTTTCCCTCTTCCTCTCGAGCTCATCACACATTTTGCCCAAAATTTGTCAAGATTTGAAGGCCCCCATCCATTCAAATGATCACAAAGGTTAGCAACTTTGTCCTTTCATCTCTCATTGCTAGATTAGCTCTTGCAATGCTTTATATAGTGATTAATTTGTGAGTTTAGTAATTTGGGAGGATATATATATATATATATATATGTGCTAGTATTTGATTTATATGCAATTTGAGGTCAAAAATAACACTTAGTTTGCATATGTAGGTGTGTTTTACTTAGTGCCTTCTAAATCTCCGTCGTAACCACCGTCGATCGCCCGCACCGTCCCGTCGCCGGCACCACCTTGTGGTGAGCCTCTTGTTCATGAAATTTTATATAAAAATTGATGTTTGTGTGATTTGGATATATAGGGTTACTCGTATAATTATCTTACCCCGTACGTTGTTTGTTATACATATAGTGCCATGGTTTTGATATCCGTCCCCGTCGACCCTCGTCCTTGTTATGATTCGGATGTGGTATATATATTCTCTTTTAAAACTAGTTGCATTTCGTGTTTATGACAAATTATGCCCATCAAGTTGACATAGAAATTTTTTCTAGGAGGTATGTGAACCGGAAATTCCAACCGACCCTATTGTCGAGAGGTTAAATTTAGTTGAAAGAGAAAACGAGTACTTGAAAGAAAAATTGAAAAGAATTGAGGGGGAGAAGATGGAATTGGAGTTGCATGTTGCCGATGTCGTCGATGATCACAAGATCAAGATGGAGAAAATGCGCTTGAAGATTAGAAAGATTAGAAAATATGCCATCGATAGTGAGGCTTGGTATCATTATGCTGTTGGATCCATTGTTACCTTAGTTGCGATCTTGATCGTATTTGTTGTTGCATTTAAATGCTTTAGCTAGAGAGTTATTTGTTTGTTGCATTTAAGTGTTGTATGAACTTTATGTATGAACTTGTATTAATTTGGTCTATTCGGTGTTGTGTAATGAAGATGAGCCGGCAATGGATGTACGATGACCGATGCTCTCCCCAGTTCGTTGAGGGCGTGCATACTTTTCTGCTTGCGGCTGAGGCAAACAAGCGGGCGGATGGTTTTATGCCTTGTCCATGTGCTCGCTGTAAGAATGGTCACAATTACTCTACGTCAAGAACCATTCACGTCCACCTGTTTAAGTCCGGTTTCATGCCCCACTATAATGTTTGGACCAAGCACGGAGAAAGAGGGGTTATGATGGAAGACAATGAAGAAGAAGAGGACGACGACAGCTATCCTGGCCATGGGTTCCCTGAATACGATGATACAACAATGGGGGAAGAAGCTGAGCCGGTAATGCGGGAAGAAGCTGAGCCGGCAATGCGGGAAGAAGCTGAAGAAGAGGCATCAGATGAGCCCGTTGATGATCTAGGTCGGGCCATTGCCGATGCAAAGAGAAACTGCGCAAGTGATTTGGAGAAGAAGAAGTTGCAGCGCATGTTAGAGGATCACAAAAAATTGTTGTACCCGAATTGCGTAGGTGACAAGAAAAAGCTGGGCACCACACTGGAATTGCTGCAATGGAAGGCAGAGAATGGTGTATCTGACAAGGGATTTGGAAAGTTGCTGGTAATGATAAAGGATATGCTTCCAAAGGACAACGAATTGCCCGAGAGTACGTACGAAGCAAAGAAGGCTGTCTGCCCTCTAGGGTTAGAGGTGCAGAAGATACATGCATGCCCTAATGATTGCATCCTCTACCGCGGTGAGTACGAGGATTTGAACGCTTGCCCGGTATGTGGTGCATTGCGCTATAAGATCAGCCGCGATGACCCTGGTGATGTCGAGGGCGAGCGCCCCAGGAAGAAGATTCCTGCCAAGGTGATGTGGTATGCTCCTATAATACCACGGTTGAAACGTTTGTTCCAAAACAAAGAGCATGCCAAGGCGATGCGATGGCACAGAGAAGACCGTAAGAAAGACGGAAAGTTGAGAGTACCCGCTGACGGGTCGCAGTGGAGAAAAATCGAAAGAAAGTACGGGAAGGAGTTTGCAGATGACGCAAGGAGCGTATGGTTTGGTCTAAGCGCAGATGGCATTAATCCTTTTGGGGAGCAGAGCAGCAACCATAGCACCTGGCCTGTGACTCTATGTTTGTATAACCTTCCTCCTTGGTTGTGCATGAAGCGGAAGTTCATTATGATGCCAGTGCTCATCCAAGGCCCTAAGCAACCCGGCAACGACATTGATGTGTACCTAAGGCCATTAGTTGAAGAACTCTTACAACTGTGGAATGGAACAGGTGTACGTGCGTGGGATGAGCACATGGGGGAAGAATTTGACCTAAAGGCGTTGCTGTTCGTGACCATCAATGATTGGCCTGCTCTCAGTAACCTTTCAGGACAGACAAACAAGGGATACCGCGCATGCACGCACTGTTTGGACGATACCGACAGTATATATTTGGCTAATTGTAAGAAGAATGTGTACCTGGGACATCGTCGATTTCTTCCGAGCAGGCATCCCGTAAGAAAGAAAGGCAAGCATTTCAAAGGTGAGGCGGATCACCGGACGAAGCCTCGCCACCGTACTGGTGCTGATGTACATGATATGGTCAAGGATTTGAAGGTGGTCTTTGGAAAGGGTCCTGGTGGACAACCTGTTCCGAATGACGCTGACGGACGCGCACCCATGTGGAAGAAGAAATCTATATTTTGGGACCTGCCCTATTGGAAAGACCTAGAGGTCCGCTCCGCAATCGACGTGATGCACGTGACGAAGAATCTTTGTGTGACCCTGCTTGGCTTCTTGGGCGTGTATGGGAAGACAAAAGATACACCTGAGGCACGAGAGGACCAGCAACGTATGCACGGAAAAGACGGCATACATCAGGGTCATGCAAGCTACGCTCTTACCAAAGAAGAGAAGGAAATCTTCTTTGAATGCCTGCTCAGTATTAAGGTACCGTCTGGCTTCTCGTCGAATATAAAGGGAATAATAAACATGGCAGAGAAAAAATTCCAGAACCTAAAGTCTCATGACTGCCACGTGATTATGACGCAACTGCTTCCGGTTGCATTGAGGGGGCTTCTACCGGAAAACGTTCGATTAGCCATTGTGAAGCTATGTGCATTTCTCAATGCAATCTCTCAGAAGGTAATCGATCCAGAAATCATACCAAGGTTAGAGAATGATTTGGTGCAATGTCTTGTCAGTTTCGAGTTGGTGTTCCCACCATCCTTCTTCAACATCATGACGCACGTCCTAGTTCACCTATGCGAAGAGATTAACGTTTTGGGTCCTGTATTTCTACACAATATGTTCCCCTTTGAGAGGTTCATGGGAGTCTTAAAGAAATATGTTCATAACCGTGCTAGGCCAGAAGGAAGCATCTCCAAGGGCCGTCAAAATGAGGAGGTCATTGAGTTTTGTATTGACTTTATTCCTGACCTTAAGCCGATTGGTGTTCCTGAATCGCGGCATAAGGGCAGACTGGATGGAAAAGGCACGCTAGGAGGGGAACAAATAATATGTATGGACGGACATTCTCTCACTGAAGCACACTACACAGTTCTACAGAATTCCGCCTTGGTGGCTCCGTATATGGATGAACACAAGAATTTGCTACGCTCCAAACACCCGGAGCGGTCTGATGACTGGATTACACGTGAACAAACCAGGAGTTTCGCCAGCTGGTTGCAGACACGTACCATGCATGACACCTCTATTGAAGATGACCTGTACTTGCTGTCCCAGTTACCATCTTCGAATATAATGACTTTCAAAGGGTACGAGATAAATGGTAATACATTTTACACGATCGCCCAAGATAAGAAGAGCACCAACCAAAACAGTGGTGTCCGCTTTGATGCAGAAACCAAGACGGGAAAGGAAACATATTATGGTTATATACAGGACATATGGGAACTTGACTATCGACGTGGTTTGAAGGTCCCTTTGTTTCGGTGCAAATGGGTCAATATGACACGAGGCGGGGTAACGGAAGACCCGCAGTACGGAATGACAACAGTGGATCTCAACAATCTTGCGTATGCAGACGAACCATTCGTCCTAGCCAATGATGTGGCACAGGTTTTCTATGTGAAGGACATGTCTACCAAGCCAAGAAAAAGAAAAGATAAGGAAGCGAATGCATCGTACGATGAGCCAAAGCGGCACATAGTTCTTTCTGGGAAGAGAAACATCGTGGGAGTGGATGACAAGACAGACAAGTCAGAAGATTATGAAAAGTTTGATGAAATTGCTCCATTCACAGTGAATATTGACCCGAGCATCCCGTTAAATGATGAAGATTTTCCATGGTTACGGCGCAAAGGGACACACGCGAAGAAAAAGTTTCACACCCAAAGATCTGGGATGTGATCGGCTTCACTATCATCACTTTCTTCTGTGTTTCACACCCAGAAGGGAATCTCTGTAATAGTTAGGGTAGTTAATTATGTGTTTTGGCATTTGAAACGCGAAGAAATTTTATGTGCAAACAAATTCTTTCATGCCTTTACTGATTTTTAAAGTTAAGTTATTCACAAACTAGTGATTCACACTAATTTCAAATAATTCAAAATTTAAACTATTCAAATTTGAAAACTACGGGCACTAACAGAAAGTTTGTAATTTTTTGTACCTAAAGCAAAAATATTCACAAAGAAACTCTAAATACACAAAAAAACAACTCAAAAATAAATAAAGCAAAAAATAAAAAAGCCCGCCTACTAGGCCAAAGCGGCCGGCATACGACTAGAAACCCAACCTGTTGTTGGGCCAGGATGCAGGCCCGCAAAGGCCCAGTAGGCCAACAGGGCAGCACAGAACATGTAGGCCCAGTAGGCCTGCTTTGGAGAGGAGCTCGAGAGAGCTACCGCACGGGGGTTTATAAACCAGTGCGGTCGCCCCTCGGCTAGCGAGGTGGGACTAAACTTGCCGCACCGCACCTGCGCCAGCGCACGCCCTTTAGTACCGGGTCGTGGCACCAACCGGTACTAAAGGGGGGGCCTTTAGTACCGGTTGGAGCCACCACCCGGTACTAAAGGGGGTCGCTTCCCGCCGCTTGGCCTGGCCAAAACAGGCCTTCAGTACCGGTTGGTGGCTCCAACCGGTACTAAAGGCCCCTCCTATATAAACAACACTTACGAAAATTTCAGTTTCTCATCTGCTTCTTCTCCTCTGCACCGTCGCCCGCCGCGCCCCCCGTACGTCTCCATCCCTCGTCGCCGCCCCCGTCGCCGCCCCATCCCGTCGTCGCCGCCCGTCCCGTCGTCGCCGCCCCGTCGTCCCCGTCCCCGTCGTCCCCGTCGTCACCGCCGCCCCGTCCCGGCCCGTCCCACGTCGTCCCCGTCCCCGTCATCGCCGCCCCGTACGTCCCCGTCGTCGTCGCCGCCCCGGCCCGTACGTCCCCGTCCCCGTCATCGCCGCCCCGTCCCTGTCCCCGTCGTCGTCATCCCCGTCGTCGCCGCGCCCGTCGCCGTCCCCGTCGCCTCTCGCCTCGCCGGTGAGCGCGCACACACACACACATACATTTTTTGTTTTTTAGTTATAGAAATAGTTAGAAATTTTTCTGTTTTTTAGAAACTGTTAGAAATTTTTCTGTTTTTTAGAAATAGTTAGAAATGTTAGAATTGTTAGAATAGTTAGAAATGTTAGAATTGTTAGAATAGTTAGAAATGTTAGAACTGTTAGAAATTTTTCTGTTTTTTAGTTATAGAAATAGTTATACAAAAGTTAGAATTGTTAGAAATTTGCCTGTTTTTTAGAAATTGTTAGAATTTTTTTTGTAGAAATAGTTAGAAATGTTAGAATTGTTAGAATTGTTAGAAATGTTAGAATTGTTAGAAATTTTTCTGTTTTTTAGTTATAGAAATAGTTATAAAAAAGTTAGAATTGTTAGAAATTTTTCTGTTTTTTAGTTATAGAAATAGTTATAAAAAAGTTAGAAATTTTTCTTTTTTTTAGTTCTAGAAATATTAGAAATGTTAGTTATATAGAAATGTTAGAAATTTTAGTTATCAAAATCCAATCATTAAAAAAATGTTACTTTTTGCGGGCATATAGCTAGTATTTGTTCTCGACGATGCCCGGCCCGCATCCTCGCCGTCGACCCGTCCGCGACGACGTCCGACTGACCCATGTCCGGGACTGGGCTCCGCCGGGCTGGCACTGGGAGGTGCTGCCTGGAGGGGCGCGCCGCTTGATGAGGAACCCGGCCCCGGGTCCCGTCGTCGACCCTGATCTCATTTGGTGGCGTTCGCGTGGGCCAGTTTCGGTGCGGAGGGAGCCGGCCCCGCCGGAGGTGGTACGTCGCCGTGTCAGGGAGGAGGACGAGCACGTCCATCGCTACATGGTTGCGTTAGAGGGCGGCAGGTTCTCCAATACCTGGCAGTTTCTTCAGGGATCTCACTTCAGCTATGATCCTGTGAGGGTTCCTTCTCTTTGGGTGTCCACCGCCCGCGCCGCAGGAACCGCGAGTGTCCTAGATTCTTCTGTAGTATTCGATCTTTATTAGCTACCTAGCCAGTGATGTACTCGATATATAATATTCAAGATGATGTATTCGAGATTATATATTATTCGAGACGATGTATTCGAGATTATATCTATTATTCAAGACGATGTATTCGAGATTATATCTATTATTCGAGACGATGTATTCGAGATTATATCTATTATTCGAGACGATGTATTCGAGATTATATCTATTATTCGAGACGATGTAATTTGAATACTAAATTGTTTTATATTTCTTTTGGCATAGTTAAATAAAAGCTATGGCGGACAATACCAACAAAGAGGGAAAACAGACCATGTTTGATATAATACGCGGGCCAGATGATGATCAGAATGAAGAAGATTATGACGGCTCCGAATTTCTAAACAACACCGGAGAGGGTGATATGATATTCGATCGCGACGACCGAATTGATGAAGTCATGAACTACGATTATGACAACACCGGAGAGGTATATATATTTATATAAGCAGGCATCTGGTGAT
Organism: Triticum aestivum; assembly: GCF_018294505.1. NCBI lineage: Eukaryota > Viridiplantae > Streptophyta > Magnoliopsida > Poales > Poaceae > Triticum > Triticum aestivum. The sequence goes on from NC_057812.1 coordinate 567,191,295, forward strand.
CATCACATGTTTTAAATGAGTTGAAGATATATTAATGAATCGATCTTTCTTCTTTCAGCCATCCGGATCGAGCAAATCTTTAGGCAACAGGATGAAACGAGGCCCGAATAAAAAGTTGAAGGAGGGCGTAAAGTATAATATCGAGGCAATCAAACCTAATGGCGAACCATTAGCGCCTAAGAAGATTGCGGACAAGTTCGTTCGTCAGTGCGCAGTTCTTGTGAAGGACCAACTCCCGATCTTCCTTCAAGAATGGAGAGAGCCAGCAAAGCCACGTCCAGATCTTACTTTTGTCGACGACAGACAAAAAAGTCTGCTTTGGGATACTCTCATGGAACATTTCACCCTACCAGATCATTTCACAGAAGCAGATGTGCAGAAAGTCAAGGACGCTGCTCTTAGGAAGATGGCGATTGTATTCAAGAACCACAAGAATCGTGAATGGGACAAGTACGTCAAGGGAGGAAGGAAGACTCCAGTATTCGAGGGAACACTAGAGAATCAAAGTGCTCATTGGGATGATTTCGTGAATAAACAAGGCCAATGCCGCAAAAAAGGATAAGTTCCATAAGCTGGGGCCAGGTGGCTATGCGGTGGGAATGCCTAAGTGGGATAACTCTGAGAAAGAGATGCTGGATGCAAGTGTCACTCCAGAAACATTGAGCTGGCCCCCCAGGTGCAGGACTTGGTTCTATGCGCATGGGGGGGAGTTGGACCCGAAGACAGGCAAAGTTTCCAAGAAGGCATGTCTGCACGGAGCCGAAGATAAGCTACTTGTTGCAATAGAAGAGGCTCGATCCGGGTTGTTCGAGCCCAACAGAGATAACGACGAGCTTACGCGTGCCCTGGGAAATCCTGAACACCCGGGAAGAACACGAGGCATGGGCGCTATTCCGTGGTATGAGGGGTTTTCGACTGGAACGCCGACTACAGAACCCGTGCGAGAAAGAATATTGCGGAGGTGAAGAAGAGGAAGATGGATGAGGAGCGGAGGAAGCTCGACTATGAACGCCTTCAAGGCCTAGAATCAGCGCACGTGGACTTGGCAATCAAATTCCAGCGGCAGCAGGAGCAGATCGACTCACTTAGCCAGCAAAGGGGGTCTCAGCAGCTGCAACAGCTAGCGGATGATCCAGCATTGGATACCACCGCCCCATCCATGGCGAGAAGCAGCGTGGGTTCCGCCCCATTTGACGCAATGCTGGATAGATACCCCGTGGATGATATCGCGGAGAACACTAACTGCGAGCTACACTTCAAAATTAAGAACATATCCTTGAAGGTGGCGGACGGCGTTGCTTATACAAATTCCCCCGATGCAACCTTCCATTGCAACCCGATTCCAGCAGGCTATGCTCGTGTCGTGGTTGATGAGGTGGTGGACCAATATTCGGGGCTAGAGCTTGACATTCCTGGAGGTGACGAGGAGCACACACTCGGAGATGCCAAACATCATATCATCCTATGGAGAAATGATTGCATCATCTTTCGAAGGCCACCGACACCCCGTCACCCGACTCCTCGTCGTAGTCCGCCACCGAGTCAGCAGACTCCCGCTCCTCCAAGTCCACCAACGCATGAGGCCACTTCTCCTCCTCCAAGTCCGGCAAAGTGTCAGGCCACTCCTCCTCCAAGTCCGACACAACGTCAGACGTCCACTCCTCCTTCAAGTCTGGCACAACCTCAGGCCACTGCAAGTCCGGCACAGCTTCAGGCCGCTCCTTCTCGTCCAACTCAGCCCCGTCAGCCGTCTCCGCCGCCTCAGCAATCGCAGAAGAGACACCCCGCAGCTATGGTGCGTAGCGGTACGAGTCGAGGTCATAGTACAGGAAGTACAGGCGGAGGCAAGCGACATAAATATGGTCCAAACCTCACTACTCCTCTTCCTGAGAGGGCTTACGACAGGACCGAGGAGCAAACCAATGCCATAGTGCGGGCAGAAGTCGACGCCCATTTTGGACCGAAACCGCCACCGCCGCCAAGGGAGAAAGTGCCTGTGGAAGTAGTTGACCACTTCATTCGTATGGCTCAACCACCAGCTCCTAAGTCTGTTGACACAGACTATGAGCGCCACATCAGGAAGTTACATCGACAACGTCTACAGAAGAAGGCGAGCTCGAGCTCAAGCAAACAACAAGCAGCTGTCAAAAAAATGCGGGAAAATCGTAGCCCAGCTGGGAGAACAGGCGGCGCAATCGGCCCCCCGCTTGTTGTGCCGTGAACAACACGTGACAGTACACGCGCCCAATATTATTGTGGGCAAATAGTTTACGTTCCCGAGGTGGGCGATGTGGTAATAACCCAGGAGCATATAATGCAGGCTAAAACTCTCAACATCACTGTTGGACAACTCCTCGAGATCGAGGACATGCCTGTGCTTACAGAGGAGGAAATAAAACGGAAATATGTCTGGGGCCAACCTTTGGTCAAGCCAGAAGAGGTCAAGAAGCTCCCAACGAGAATGTATGAATTGCATCAATGGTACATGGACATTACCAAGAGATCCGATCGAGAGTCCCTCATGGTGCAAGTCAAGAAGGATCATTACTACCATGAGAATGCTGTGACCGTTGAGTATTCTAAACTGTTTCAGTTATACAATCAAGACGCACTCGACAAATCTATCGTCAGTTGCTATTGTCTGTAAGTGATTTCTTTCTGTAATTTAAGTCTCAAGCTAGCTGTAGTGATCCTTTTGATCAATCATTACCTGTAATTATCCTCACTATATTCTTTTTTGTGGTATTATGCAGGATGAAGATGTATGAAATGAGAAAAGATGGACGCTATGGCATTGGGTTCATTGACCCAAACACCGTTAATGAATACACATGGAAAATAAACAAGCATTATGAAAAGCAGGTAGAGGACAGCATGCTAGAGTTCTTGAAGCACCTCAAATACAATGAAGATATACTACTTCCTTACAACTTCCAGTGAGTCACACTTTCTTGTACTACAAATTCTCTGTTTTTGCCTACTAGCTAGCTACATGTTTTTGCTTACATATACCTGCTTAATTAAGACATGCAAACGTGTGTGCATGCATATTTCACTGGATCTTGTGTATCATTAAAGTTGACACCGGAATAGTTCAAATACTGGACTCACTACTCAAAGCAAATAGTGACTATAACATCTTGTTTGAGATAGTCAACAGGTAATTTCAATTATTATTAACTATATATCTCGGCCTATTTAGTTCATCATTTCATGATATGAACTATTTAATAACCCCTTTATTCATTTTCTTTGTCGGCGGGCAGGGCTTGGGCAAGGTTCATCAGCGTCACGGAAGGCGAATGGAAACGACAGCTGAAATGGTTTCGACCCAAGGTAAGTAATTAAGTCGTACTAGCTAGCTAGCTAGCTGCCATCTCTTTAATTATCATGCTTGATTAATTATTATCTGATCAAATTAAATTCCATTCTCGTAATAAAGGCCCTGAAGCAGACGCAGGGGACTGATCTGTGTGCATTCTGCGTTTGCGAGAACATTCGCATGATGGCGTCCGAAAGGAGCAGATCTCAAAGACAGGAATGGGTACGCTTGTCAGAACACTATTCACAATTTTTACACCATTATCGATATCTAGTCACACAACTAATACACATGCATATTGATCTCCTTCTTAACAATTCAAAGAGGTGCGGGACAAGCTCCTAGAAACGGAGCGCGTAGAAGCACTTCAAGAGGAAATAGCGGGATTTTTGCTCGACCAGGTCATAAATCCGAAGGGAGAATACTATTACCCGCTACCGCCCCCATCGACCAGGTCATGAACCACTTTCAATTGTCATCGTGCTCCGAAGGCACCAATTAGGCTAATGCCACTGGCTCCGAAGGCAACATGCATATGTAGGAGAAATTGTATATAACTATACATGTGTGTATGTGTGAATTAATATGGTGGTTTATGAGACATTGATGATATATATATGATTGGTTCTACTAGAAATTCTATTTATATATATATGCATAACGTGTACAATGTGTAGTATCGTAAAATACCAGCAAACGAAAAAGAATTAAAATGGAAAACACAAAATTAAATGAAAAAGAAATCATAAAACCAAAAAAACCCCAAACATTTTAGTACCGGTTGATGTTACCAACCGGTACTAAAGGGCTCCCGGCCCCCGGAGCTGGCTCGTGCCACGTGGTTGCCCTTTAGCACCGGTTCATGCTGAACCAGTACTAAAGGGGGGGGGCTTTAGTGACCATACTTTAGTACATGTTATGGAACCGGCACTAAAGGGCCTTACGAACCGGTGCTATTGCCCGGTTCTGCACTAGTGTCCCCAAGCTTGGGACAAACATTAATTGCAGAAAATAAATTCTCAAACATGTCATTCTCATCAAACATAGCATCCTCAAGCTTGTGGCTTGGCATATCATAAGCATAATCATTCTTATCATTAATAGTATGAATAGCACCAACGGTATAACAATTGCTATCATCATAATTTCCCAAGTTGATGCCAAAAGGATTTCCAAGATTATAAGAAGTATCATTATCTTCCCAATCATAATCATCACAACAAGCAACATGCATAACAAAATCATCATCAAGTGCATCATCTTCCACAATTTTTTTTATTTTTTTTTCATGAGGCACAACAATAATAGGAGCAACATTATTTGGGAGAGATACCTTTTTACCTCTCTTCTTTTTTCATTTCTTTTTCTTCACCACATCATGTGTGGGTTTAATTAATCTTTTCAAGCTTCTTATTTATGAGATTGGTTGGATAGGCAGCTCCTCCTCGTTACCTAATTCATCATAATAAACTCTAGGAGGGTTTTTGGAAATATTTTCCCTTTCATTAGTACTCTCTTCATATTCTATTTGTTCTCTTGACTTTAGGTAGTTGGCAATATAAGGATTCTCAATGCAGTTGACCACACAAAACATATAAATTTCTTCTAGATCAAAATCAAGAAATCTCTTGAGGTTAAATTTTGGAATACCCTTAGTTATACGTTTCATTTCTTCATACCCCAAAAGAAGACTAAGCTCTTTATGATGCTCAAGGGTAATCAAGTTATCACAATTTTTGGACACGATTTGATCATGAAAGAATTTGCATTGGAGGTTTAAATGACCATGTTCATTGCAAAGTTCACAAGGATGGTGAAAAAAAAATTCTTTCAGCACAATCATCTAGCCTCTCTTGCAACTTTCTTGTTTCTAAATATTTATGCTTCTTAAAAAAGCTATCTTCCATTTTTGGTGCACAATTGCACTTCCAATTCACTCCGCAAAAAGTGACATGCTTATAAGAAACATTTTTGTCATGACTTGTGCAATCATCATTAGCATTTTGGATATTCAAAGAATTCATACTAACAACATTGCAATCATGCTCATCATTCAAATATTTTGTGCCAAGCATTTTATTGACTTCTTCTTCTAACAATTGCGCACAATTTTTCGAACCATCATTTTCAAGAAAGATATTATAAAGATGATCAATAATATGATGCAACCTAAATTCCATTTTATGTAGTTTTCTTTTATAAACCAAACTAGTGATAAAACAAGAAACTAAAAGATTCAATTGCAAGACCTAAAGATATACCTTCAAGCACTCACCTCCCCGTCAATGGCACCAGAAAAGAGCTTGATGTCTACTGCGCAACTTTATTCTTGTAGACACGTGTTGGGCCTCCAAGCGCAGAGTTTTGTAGGACAGTAGCAATTTTCCCTCAAGTGGATGACCTAAGGTTTATCAATCCGTGAGAGGTGTAGGATGAAGATGGTCTCTCTCAAATGACCCTGCAACCAAATACAAGAAATCTCTTGTGTCCCCAACACACCCAATACAATGGCAAATTATATAGGTGCACTAGTTCAGCGAAGAGATGGTAATAAAAGTGTAATACAAATGCTAAAAATATATTTTTATAATCTGAATAAATAAAAACAGCAAGGTAGCAAATAGTAAACGGGCACAAAAAGCGTATTGCAATGCTTAAAAAACAAGGCCTAGGGTCCGTACTTTCGCTAGTGCAACCTCTCAACAATGCTAACATAGTTGGATCATATAATTATCCCTCAAAGTGTAACGAAGAATCACTCCCGAGTTCCTATTAGCGGAGAACAAAATATAAGAATTGTTTGTAGGGTACTAAACCACCTCAAAGTTATTCTTTTCGTCAATCTATTCAAGAGTCCGTACTAAAATTACACAAAGCTATTTTTCCGTTCAATCTATCCTAGAGTCCGTACTAAGATAACACCAAAGCAAGTTCATATTCATAATACTCAATCCACACAAAGAACTATAAAGAGACCCCAAAGTTTCCATTGGAGAAAAGATAATAAAAACGTGCATCAACCCCTATGCATAGATTACCCCAGTATCACCGCGGGAATCCGCGAATTGAATGCCATAACATATATCAAGTGAATCAATAAGATACCCCAATTGTCACCTCAAGTATTCATACCGCAAGACATATATCATGTGTTCTCATCTCTGAATATTCAATCCGACAAGAAAAACTTCGAAGTGTAAAGACTCAATTCATCACAACAAGAGTATAGAGGGGAGAAACATCATATGATTCGACTATATTAACAAAGCCCATGATATAGATCACGAGAGAGAGAGAGAGAGAGAGAGAGAGAGAGAGAGAGAGAGATTTATCACATAGCTACTGGTACAAACCCTCAGTCCCGAGGGTGGACTACTCCCTCCTCATCGTGGTGGCCGACGAGATGATGAAGATGGCCACCGGAGATGATTCCTCCTCCGGCAGGGTGCCAGAATGGGTCTAGATTGATTTTCGGTGGCTACGGAGCCCTGCAGCGGCGGAACTTCTGATCTAGGTTAACCCCGAAGGGTTTTAGAATATTTCGGAATTTATAGTGCAAAGAAGGGATACGGGAGGCCACCAAGGTGGGCCCAACCCTCCTGGGCGCGTCAGGGGGCCCTGGCGCGCTCTGCTGGGTTGTGCCCCCCTCGGGGCACCCCTCAGGTGCTGCTTTGGCCCATCGGGAGTCTTCTGGCCCATAAAAAATCCAAAAAAAAGTTTCACGGTGTTTGGACTCCGTTTGATATTGATTTTCTGCGATGTAAAAAACAAGCAAAAAACAGCAACTGGCACTGGGCACTGGGTCAATAGGTTAGCACCAAAAAATGATATAAAGTTGCTATAAAAGAATTGTAAAACATCAAAGAATGATAATATAACGGCATGGATACTTCATAAATTATAAATACGTTGGAGACGTATCACAACTCTTCTGGATCTCGACAACAAGGGAGAGTAGCCGGAGTTCCGGCCGGACGCCAATGACCATGAGGCGGTCCGCCCGGCGCATAGGTCATCTATATCTCCAACGACGAGTTGAAAAGTAAGGTAGTTATTATTCGAATGTAGCTCATTTTATCTGTATATGCTGAACTAGGTATAATGAATTTCACATTTCATGGATTAAATATGAAAATAGGGGTTTGCAAATTGGGGTTGTGGTTGCAGAGCAGGTCAAATGAGAGTTGACCGACCCGTGTCGTCCGCAGACATATAGGGGTGTGCTCTTGCTACTGTAGCACTGTCCTAGTACTCCCACTTGTATGCCCGCTTTTGCTTTGATTGATTCAGAACTTTAATTAAGCTGTGTTCATACTCAAACATGATACTACCTGTCGATCGTTCCTTCATTTGCTAATACACATCGATCGTTGGACGCAAATTAAACCGATCACCTAATTATGTAATGTCCGTTTCAAAACTCTGCCCCCGTATTTTTGCTGATTTCCCCTGGACTCAAGAGATGGAACTATATGGCATTGGCAGATAGATGGTTTCAAATAATTAACAGGAAGTTGGGAATACACGGTGACCAAGTGGCTTTGGTCTGGCATCTTGAAACCTAAAAAACCAACGGAGTTAACCGTATATTTCTTGATTGATCGAGATGCGTGGGCATGCATTCGTCACCCACTTGCAGAGTACAATAACAAATATAGTATCTCATGGTCATTCAATATAAGCCCTTTTACAGTCTATAATCAATTTTTTTTTGTACCGGCCTGCTACGTATATTCCGTCGGTCGGTATATAGATCACAAAACCGAATAAGAACCACATGATACATAATAATCAGAACTGAAGCAAAATGAATAAATAGATAAAATTTAAAAGAATATCCGTACCCTAAATATACGGATATATGTAACTCATGGAACTTTCTGTGTCAGCCGGTCCGTCCACTTAATTCATGATACTGCTCGTAGTCTTCTTGATGAGGTCCCAGGCACTTCTCACATGTCTCTCCTCTTGCAGCGACGACCCAACGGCGAACCGAAGCACAAACTTATCACCAACCACCGTGTGCGCAAGATATGCCTTGCCAGTCTTGTTCAGATTCTCCATTAGTACACGGTTGACCTCATCGGCATCCTCCTCCGTCATGGCTCCACTTGCCTTGATCCTAAAGCACACAAGAGCAAAGTTTCTCGGCACGACCACCTCGAACCTACCGTCGGCACTAACAAAATCTTCAAACATCTTGGCCATGGCGACATCACTACGGATGTGCTCTTGGAGCTTTGCAGTACCGTAAGTGCGCATGACCATCCAAAGCTTGAGCCCGCGAAAGCGCCGACCGACGCCGACCTGCATGTCCTTAAGATCGGTGACCTCACCAGACTCGGTAGCGTCGTTTTTGAGGTACTCCGGGTTGGTCTCCAACGAGTCGCTTAGCCGATGAGCATCACGGACGTAAAGGCAGGTGCAATCGAGGCATGTGAGAAGCCATTTGTGCGGACTCATGCTAATGGAGTCCACGCGCTCAACGCCGTCGAGATGGTGGCGAAACTCCGGGCAGATACACGCACTGCCAGCGTAGGCAGCATCGACGTGGACCCACGCATTGAACATGGCGGCAATGTCTGCAACGGCGCCCACCGGGTCGACGGCGTTGGAAGACGTGGTGCCCACCGTGACACAAACATATGTAGGCACAAGACCGGCGTTGGCATCAGCTTGCATTGCCTCGAGAAGTTTGGCCGGGTCGAGCCCGTAGTTAGTTTCCGGCCCCGTGGGGATGGAGCGGATGTTGGCGGGGTCGAAGCCTGCGAGGCGACACGCCTTGAAGAACGTGGAGTGGGTCTGGTCGGCAGCATACACAGTCAAGCGTGGGATGTCGGACACGCCGACGGAGCCGGTTCGGCGCAGCGCTGCATCACGAGCGGCGACTAGCGTGACAAGCATTGCCTCGCTTGTTGTGCCAAGGATGACGCCGCCACCAGTGCCACGACCATTGCTGGTGCGGTTCATGAAGGTAGTGGGTAGGCGCAGAAGCTGCGCAAGCCAGTCGAGAGCGAGAACCTCCATCTCGGTGGCTGCAGGCGAGGCCTGCCACGTGAATCCAACGGAGTTCATGGCAGAGGCGATGAGGTCGCCGGCGATGGCAGCGGCGCTGTTCGTGGACGGGAAGAAGGCGAAGAAGTTTGAGCTAGCCCAGTGCGTCATGCCGGGGACGATGGAGGTCCTGAGCTCCTTCATGGTGACATCAAATGGCGCGGAGTAGGTTGGCGGGGACGCACTGAGCTCGTCTTGCAGGTATCCGGGCTTCACGTTAGGGAGAACAGGCATGGACTCGACGTTGGTGTAGTAGTCGGAGATGAAGTCGACAGCCTTGTGAAGGTATGCGCGGACATCTTCGGGGTTGAGCGGCTCGAACGCGGCCTTGTCGTTGGGCAAGGCGGAGAAGGACATTGGGTTGGTGTCCAAGCTGCCCATTTTTGTAGGAGCAAAGGAGGTGTGAGGCGTGGCTTAATGAAGTGGAGCTAGCTCGCTTTGCTGCCGGAGAGCAACGAGTAGAGAAGAGCTAGTAGGAGTAGTAAGTTGGCTAGCTAGCTTTGCTGCTTTGGTTTGGTGAATGGAGTTCGTCCTTGGGGCGGGGTATATATAGGTGAGGTGATTAGGTGGACGCGGGAAGCGGCGTGGCGGTGTGGCCGTTGGATGAGTCCCGCGTCCTGGTCGCGCGCGCTTACGTATGTACGCTGCCAGGAAAGTGCATGGGTAGGTAGAGATGCGATCTGGAGCGCGCGCGACACGAGTCGGATGGTCAATCAATCGATACGGATGCACCCGCACGCAGGCGACCCGTTATGTTGCGTTTGTTAATTGGCCACCACGCGGCTTCCTTTTCTTTTTTACGGGTGCAGCTGCTTAAACTCTTGGGCATTCATGCTAAAAAAAACTCTTGGACATTCGAACAGCAGACAAACATGGTTACCTATAAATCCAATTTTAGGTGAGAAGGCAAAAGATCTAGGTAGAAAGATTGCTTTCACAGCAGACGTCAAAACTCACGTACATATGCAATGATCTAAATATATGAGTATATCGAATTTAATATCATTCTATATTATGAGACAAAGGGGGTATAAAACTCTCGTCAAATAAACCCGGAACAAATAAAACACAGATAGCACTTAAAATTATTAAGTAGCTCATCAATCCATAGCCTCAAATTCAACACAGTTATTCACCAAACATAACACAGTGCACCAACAAACATAACAAGGAACACAGAAGTAGAACTAGTGGTCTTATTGCCCAGTTCACGTCCACCGCTCTTCGAAGAGATCTTGTTGAAGACTTTCATCAGTATCCATATTTCATGCACAGAGCTCAGTTGTGGAATTCCGTGGAACACCTAGCAAGCACCGAGCTTGATTTCTGCCGGAGTAACTCGACAAGGCCGATAAATTCGTTGGATTTCTAGCAAAGGTGTCAGGAGGGACCTAAAGTGCCGAGGGTGAGCCTGGGGTGTGTCCTATTCCGACGGCGTCGCGCTGTACCAACGTGGACAACTCGGTACAGAGTCACGCTAGACAGTGGTTGCGTGGGGGTCGCTTGACTGCCAATCTACCTTAGCAGGAATCGGTTGCTAGAAATTCAAGAAAACTCAAAAATAGTTCAGGAACATTAATGAAAGAAAAAATATGGCAAGTTACATGAATGCTTAGAAAATATTCCAAAGTTTACTCAAATTCCCTAGTTGTTCAAGATACGTCCTAAAGATTGTTTTTCTTAAATTGTATGAAATTCTCCAATTTTAAATCCAATATTTTTAGTAGATTTCCAGAATGTTATGGATATTTTGTCACATTTTAACATTCATTACTTTTCTACTTTTCCGCCATTTTTAGTATCTTTCATTGCTCCTTATTTCATTGCTATTTTCTAACATATACTTTGCCTTTTCTTTTGTGCTATTTGTGCTAGCACGTGTGAGAAACTATCAACACACAATCCTACATTCCACTTTGGCTAAGGGAACGGACAAATTTGTCAAGTATGGAAAGTTAGTGTGGCTCAAAGTTATCAGTCTAAAGTTTGTAGCACGAATAAATTTAATAAATAATCAAGGGACCCAAAAGAACTTTCCCAATTGATTTTCAAATATTAATTGTTTTGGCAATTGATGTAATGTTGATCTGAAAGTCGAACTTTATTGATTATTTCTTGTTCTTCTTACCCAACATGCTCACTCCACTTTTTTGTTGTTTCTTCTTCTATACCACCTGTTGATCGAACCACAAAGGCCACCATCAGGGCCGGCCCTGGGGGGGGGGGGGGGGGGGGCAGGGGGGCGGCCGCCCAGGGCCCCCGAAATCTAGGGGGGGCCCTCCAGGGTTGGCAAGGAGCCCATGGCATCGACCTAGACACACACGCACGGAGAAATCCCCGTTTTCCTTCTTCCCATCGCGAGTTCGCCGCTTCGTGACGATCCTATTCCCGCAAGGGCTCCAATCGCGAGTCTCGACACCAATGTAGATCGCTCTCCGTCATGCGGCCGTCTGGTCTTCCTCCAGGTCCCCGGTCCCGTTGTGTTATCCTCCGTTCGTGAGATGCCTCTCATGTGCAAGACGAAGCCACCCACTTATAAGGTCATCCCTAACCTCCTCTTTCTAGTTGGTCATGTTCATATAGTGCAGCAGCAGTCAGATCTTAGAAGGTCTCGCATATGATGCAGTACAAAATTTTAATTTCGTGTGCCCGTTGCTCTATTTCTTATTTCAATCTGGACTTTGTCGACACAACACCAATCGCCTTATCTATTGAAAAAGTTGCCTGCTATGTGTTTGATTGTCGTTCTTTGCATTCTCTCTCCAAATCATATGACTGCAAATTTAACATAAAAATTGGAAGGAGGTCTCAACTATACACACATAACTTCAATCCAAACATGGTTATATAATAAAGCCACTCAGACTCCCGTAGCCGTCGGGTAGGTAAATGATCTTTTATTGTTGCAAATGGAGCTTTTAAACTTTAAACCTTTCATCGTGATGTTTACCCTCTATCAGGTATTCGATTTGTCTAATTAAGTAAAGGAATACACTATTTACAATTCTCGTTTTATTTTGAAATAATAAACAATAATAAGTTAGGTCAAGGAATGAATCTAAAAAGAAATGAGATTATTAGTATGATCTTTATACTAGGGGCCCCGGGTTGCAATTTCGCCCTGGCCCCTGAAATATCAGGACCGGCCCTATCCACCATTTTGACAATAACTACCAAGTACCAACCGGGAGATGAGGGCCTGGCGCTTGATTTAATTGGCTGCTAAAGCTCCGACAAAACAAGTTGGGACGAGCAGGGGTCAGCGTAAACTGACATGCAAACAGCCGCCGACGGCAAAAATGGCTATGAGAGAGCAAAAACCAGCATGTGTGCTCGGGGATCCACCCTCCCTTTTAATAATAACTAGCACAATGCCCGTGTGTTGCAACGGGGGTATAATAAATATTCTACTAATTCAACATCAATTGTATCAAACATATACCTTTAGCATCCTCGTCTTTTCCTTCATTCATCCACTATCTCCACCTTTCCAATCCAAACATGTCTTGACATATGTTTTCCACTTGTTCTTCCGAAGAAAAGCACTATTGCATACTTATGTATCTTTTTTAGGGTTTCATACAAAGGTATCAAGATGATGAAACGTTTATTAACCATGAGCCATCATCAGAAAATGTTTCATGGAAAGCTGAGGACAATGCAAGCCATTAGCATGTTAATTTCATCGAAGCGCTTCATGAGCCAACAGAACTTTGCTAGAGCTTCTCTCTTCAATAACCATGGCCTATGTTGCCTTGCAAGGTTGATCATCCCTAAAAGCCAGTGTCCATATCCCATCAACATCATACTTCTTTGTCTTCCCTTTAAAATTTTCTGGTTCAAGGAAAGGAACGAAAAAATGTTTTATTTGAGAGGAAATAAATTGTGCCCAATATTTTTTCATTAGATTTATTATTCACAACGAAATTTTATGTCGTAATGCTAATCTGTACATCGGGTCCATTTATGGAGCCTGTACATGAGAACAATGCCATATTGATGTACATCGAGGTAATTCTTCATTAAAAAAAATAATCCACCCAGATATTTCGTTAGATACAACTAAAAACCAGAATTGACGTTCTTTCCCTCTCTCAAATGCCATCCGGCAAGGAAAAGCATCAACGGCAAGAACATCACGATAAACATTTAGTGTATCACAAATATAGCAAAGAATTAAGGTACTCAATTTCCATACTGCCAATTTAAGAACTTCAAGAAAACTCAGACCTAATTTGACTTCGAGCCTGGGTTAGGGCACTCAACCATGAACATCTAGCTCGGTTGCTTGCTTATCTATGGGCTGATCCATTGGAGAGTAAAATAGGCGGTTATTAGGTAGGTAAAAGTTTCTCATATGTGTAAGAGTAAAACTTGATGTTGTACCATACAACTCTGCAAAAATTAATAATTTTGCTCTCATAAAATAAATCCAAAAGGAAATCTCAAATGCTAATGAATCTAGTACTACAGATCCAAATTTTGTGAAAATCTAAGTTGGCTAGGAGGTGAAATATGGGCTGGACTTGGCTTAATGTGATCCATTGATGCACATTTTCTTTTTATTTGTGAAGTTAATGAAAATGTTACAAAATAAACACTATCCGTTAGATTCTCAATCAATTTATCAACCAACCGTGTACCTACATAGGAGTTTAACTGAAATTAGAGGCTAATGTGCACTTCATAGCGACGTTCTTCACTCATGGGACTATCTTTTCTTTCGAGTAGGTTATTGGGGTTGGTTGTTTTGGTTGGTTTTATCTGTGTTGGCTTGAATTTTAATTATGTTTTGGTGCTTTTTTATAATGCCTATACTGTTCTAGTGTGCGGTATTTGTTCTGAGAGGTGGGTGAAGTTGTTCACTGGGTAGTTATGGTGTCCTTACAAATTTGGCCTCAGTGTCAGCGGATGGTTGTTGTATGAGCCCCAGATCATGGGAGCTCCTATTCCGCCCTAAAACCATGGAATTGCTACTATGACGCTCAAATGGGCCAGCCCACCAAGTTGTTGCTCGCTCAGCTCGGTTCCCTACTCCACTCGCTTACTCAACAAACATGAATTTTTAAAAATATTCAAGAATTTCAAAAATGTTTATGGATTTCAAAATATAGTTGCAAATTTTGAATAAATTTCACAAACCTTAAAAATATTCATGAATGCTATTAAAAAATCTTGAATTTTAAAACTGTGCCTTGGTAGCTAGAAGCATTGTATCGATAGAAGAAAATCTATGCCATTTACCGTGCCTATATATGCATAAGCATGCATGCACCCTTGATACGTCTCCAACGTATATATAATTTTTGATTGCTCCATGCTATATTATCTACTATTTTGGGCAATATTGGGCTTTATTATCCACTTTTATATTATTTTTGGGACTAACCTATTAACCGGAGGCCCAGCCCAGATTTGTTGTTTTATGCCTATTTCAGTATTTTGAAGGAAAGGAATATCAGACGGAGTCGAAACGGAACGAAATCAACTGGAGAAGTTATTTTTGGAAGGAAACACACCTGGACTTGGACCCCACGTCAAGGAAGGAACGAGGTGCTCATGAGGGTGGGGGGGCACCCCCCCCTAGGGCGCGCCCCCTGTCTCGTGGGGCCCTCGTGGCTCCCCTGACGTACTTCTTCCGCCTATATAACTCCACGTACCCTAAAACTTCCAGAACGCAACATAGATCAGGAGTTCCGCCGCCAGAAGCCTCCGTAGCCACCGAAAACCAACCTAGACCCGTTCCGGCACCCTGCCGGAGGGGGCAATCCCTCTCCGGTGGCCATCTTCATCATCTCGGTGCTCTCCATGATGAGGAGGGAGTAGTTCTCCCTCGGGGCTGAGGGTATGTACCAGTAGCTATGTGTTTGATCTCTCTCTCTCTCGTGTTCTTGATTTGGCACGATCTTGATGTATCGCGAGCTTTGCTATTGTAGTTGGATCTTATGTTTCTCCTCCCCCTCTTCTCTCTTGTAATGAATTGAGTTTCCCCTTTGAAGTTATTTTATCGGATTGAGTCTTTAAAGACTTGAGAACACTTGATGTATGTCTTGCCGTGGATATCCGTGGTGACAATGGGATACCACGTGCCACTTGATGTATGTTTTGGTGACCAACTTGCGGGTTCCGCCCATGAACCTATGCATAGGGGTTGGCACACGTTTTCGTCGTGATTCTCCGGTAGAACTTTGGGGCACTCTTTGAGGTCCTTTGTGTTGGTTGAATAGATGAATCTGAGATTGTGTGATGCATATCGTATAATCATACCCACGGATACTTGAAGTGACATTGGAGTATCTAGGTGACATTAGGGTTTTGGTTGATTTGTGTCTTAAGGTGTTATTCTAGTATGAACTCTAGGGCTGTTTGTGACACTTATAGGAATAGCCCAACGGATTGATTGGAAAAAATAACTTTGAGGTGGTTTCGTACCCTACCATAATCTCTTCGTTTGTTCTCCGCTATTAGTGACTTTGGAGTGACTCATTGTTGCATGTTGAGGGATAGTTATGTGATCCAATTATGTTATCATTGTTGAGGGAACTTACACTAGTGAAAGTATGAACCCTAGGCCTTATTTCCACACATTGTAATACCGTTTACGCTCACTTTTATCACTTGCTACCTTGCTGTTTTTATATTTTCAGATTACAAAAACTATTATCTACTATCCATATACCACTTGTATCACCATCTCTTCGCCGAACTAGTGCACCTATACAATTTACCATTGTATTGGGTGTGTTGGGGACACAAGGGACTCTTTGTTATTTGGTTGCATGGTTGCTTGAGAGAGACCATCTTCATCCTACGCCTCCTACGGATTGATAAACCTTAGGTCGTCCACTTTAGGGAAATTTGCTACTGTCCTACAAACCTCTGCACTTGGAGGCCCAACAACGTCTACAAGAAGAAGGTTGTGTAGTAGACATCAAGCTCTTTTCTGGCGCCGTTGCCGGGGAGGTGAGTGCTTGAAGGTATATCTTTAGATCTTGCAATCGAGTCTTTTAGTTTCTTGTTTTATCACTAGTTTAGTTTATAAAAGAAAACTATAAAAAAGGGAATTGAGTTTGTCTCATACGCTTCACTTTTTTAATATATTTCGTGAGTATGATGGAAAGGATAATTGTGCTCAAGTGCTAGAAGAAGAAATCTAAAAAATGTTTGGCACTAAATATTTGAATGATGAGCATGATTGCAATGCTGTTAGTATGAATTCCTTGAATATCCATGATGCTAATGATATGCAAAGCCACAAGCTTGGGGAAGCTATGTTTGATGAAGATGATGTTTTTTGTCCCCCAAGTTTTGATGAGCAAATTTATTATGTTGAAAGCATGCATCATATCTATGATGATTATTGTGATGACACGTATGCTTTAAAGAACAATAATAACCATGAAACTTGTCATCTTGATCTTAATTTTCAATCACATGATAGTTATTTTGTTGAGTTTGCTCCCACTATTATTCATGAGAAGAATTTTGCTTGTGTGGAGAGTAATAAAATTTCTATGCTTGTAGATCATGAAAAGAATGATTTAGGTGCTGGTTATATTGTTGAATTAATTAATGATGCTACTGAAAATTATTATGAGGGAGGAATATATGCTTTTAGGAATTGCAATAATATCAACTTTCCTCTCTATGTGCTTAAAGTTTTGAAGTTATGCTTGTTTTACCTTCCTATGCAAGTTGATTCTTGTCCCCATAAGTTGTTTGCTCACAAAATCCCTATGCATAGGAAGTATGTTAGACTTAAATATGCTAGTCATATTCTTCATGATGCTCTCTTTATGTTTCAATTCTTCCTTTATGTGAGCATCATTGAAATCATCATGCCTAGCTAGGGGCATTAAACGATAGCGCTTGTTGGGAGGCAACCCAACTTTATTTTTGTTCCTGTTTAGTAATAAATGATTCATCTAGCCTCTGTTTAGATGTGGTTTTATGCTTTTAGTTAGTGTTTGTGCCAAGTAGAACCTTTGGGAAGACTTGGGGAAAGTCTTGTTGATCATGCTGTCAATAACAGAAACTTTAGCGCTCACGAGAATTGCTGCCTTTTTTATTTGGAGAGTGTTATTTAGTTAATTATTTTTGCAGATGATTAATAGATAAATTCCTCAGGTCCAGAAATTTATTTTTATTTTTATGAGTTCCAGAAGTATACGCTTGATCCAGATTACTACAGACTGTTCTGTTTTGACAGATTCTGTTTTCGATGTGTTGTTTGCTTATTTTGATGAATCTATGGCTAGTAAAATAGTTTATAAACCATAGAGAAGTTGTAATACAGTAGGTTTAACACCAATATAAATAAAGAATGATTTCATTACAGTACCTCGAAGTGGTGATTTATTTTCTTATACTAACGGAGCTTACGAGTTTTCTGTTAAGTTTTGTGTTGTGAAGTTTTCAAGTTTTGGGTAAGGATTCAATGGACTATGGAATAAAGAGTGGCAAGAGCCTAAGCTTGGGGATGCCCGAGGCACCCCAAGGTAATATTCAAGGATATCCAAGAGCCTAAGCTTGGGGATGCCCCGGAAGGCATCCCCTCTTTCGTCTTCGTTCATCGGTAACTTTACTTGGAGCTATATTTTTATTTACCACATGATGTGTGTTTTGCTTGGAGCGTCAATTTATTTTGTTAGGATTTTCTTGCTGTTATTTAGAACAATGTTTTGCATCTTTTATTTCAAATAAAAGCGGCATTGATAGTCTTTACTATGCCTATTTTAGAAGTCCACATATTGCTGTTTGAAAACAGAAAGTTTACCGCTGTTGCAATAATTCCCTAGAAAATTCAGAATGTGATAAAATGTTGAAACCTTTTGCATATTAAGCTCTGATAAATTTACTACAGTGGGAATTTTCTTTCATAATTTTTGGAGCTAGGGAAGTATGGATGTTGCAGCATTCTTCACAGACTATCCTGTTTAGGCAGATTGCTGTTATGTTTGCATTGTTTGCATATGTTTGCTTCTTTAATGATTCTATTTGAGGATAGGACTATTAAATATGCAGAGGCATTTAGTATGCAATGTTGAATAATAATTTTGGTGATTTGCTACAGTAGAGTATGATAAGGTTTTTGCAATGGTTTATGCTAACTTATCTCACGAGTCCTTGTTGAGTTTTGTGTGGATGAAGCTTTTGAGATTTAGGGAGACCGTGATACGAGAGGAATTAAGGAGACACAAAAGCTCAAGCTTGGGGATGCCCAAAGAACCCCAAGATAATATTTCAAGAAGTCTCAAGCATCTAAGCTTGGGGATGCCCCGGTTGGCATCCCACCTTTCTTCTTCAACAACTATCGATTAGTATCGGTTGATCCTAAGTTTTTGCTTCTTCACATGATGTTTGCTATTCTTAGAATGTCATTTTATTTTGCTTTGCTTGCTATTTGAATAGAATACCGAGATCTAAAATTATTAAATGTTAGAGAGTCTTCACATAGTTGCATAATTATTCAACTACTCATTGATCTTCACTTATATCTTTCGGAGTAGTTTGTCATTTGCTCTAGTGCTTCACTTATATCTTTTAGAGCATGGTGGTAGTTTTATTTTGAAGAAATAGATGAACTCTCATGCTTCACTTAGATTATTTTGAGAGTCTTAATAGCATGGTAATTTGCTTAAAATCCTAATATGCTAGGTATTCAAGAATAATAAAATTCTCTTATGAGTGTGTTGAATACTAAGAGAAGTTTGATACTTGATGATTGTTTTGAGATATGAGGATGGTAATATTAGAGTCATGCTAGTTGAGTAGTTGTGAATTTGAGAAATACTTGTGTTGAAGTCTGTGATTCCTGTAGCATGCACGTATGATGAACCGTTATGTAACGAAGTCGGAGCATGATTTATTTATTGATTGTCTTCCTTATGAGTGGCGGTCGGGGACGAGCGATGGTATTTTCCTACCAATCTATCCCCCTAGGAGCATGCGTGTAGTACTTTGTTTCGATAACTAATAGATTTTTGCAATAAGTATGTGAGTTCTTTATGACTAATGTTGAGTCCATGGATTATACGCACTCTCACCCTTCCACCTTTGCTAGCCTCTCTAGTACCGCGCAACTTTCGTCGGTATCATACACCTACCATATACCTTCCTCAAAACAGCCACCATACCTACCTATTATGGCATTTCCATAGCCATTACGAGATATATTGCCATGCAACTTTCCACCGTTCCGTTTATTATGACACGCTTCATCATTGTCATATTGCTTAGCATGATCATGTAGTTGACAAAGTATTTGTGGCAAAGCCAGCATTCATAATTCTTTCATACATGTCACTCATGCATCATTGCATATCCCGGTACACCGCTGGAGGCATTCATATAGAGTCATACTTTGTTCTAGTATCGAGTTGTATCATTGAGTTGTAAATAAATAGAAGTGTGATGATCATCATTCAATAGAGCATTGTCCCCCAAAAAAGAGAAAGGCCAAATAAAAAAGGGAAAGGCCAAATAAAAAAATAAAAGGGACAATGCTACGATCCTTTTACCACACTTGTGCTTCAAAGTAGCACCATGATCTTCATGATAGAGAGTCTCCTATGTTGTCACTTTCATATACTAGTGGGAATCTTTCATTATAGAACTTGACTTGTATATTCCAATTATGGGCTTCCTCAAAATGTCCTAGGTCTTCGTGAGCAAGCGAGTTGGATGCACACCCACTAGTTTCTTTTGTTGAGCTTTCATACATTTATAGCTCTAGTGCATCCGTTGCATGGCAATCCCTACTCACTCACATTGATATCTATTGATGGGCATCTCCATAGCCCATTGATACGCCTAGTTGATGTGAGACTATCTTCTCCCTTTTTGTCTTCTCCACAACCACCATTCTATTCCACATATGGTGCTATGTCCATGGCTCACGCTCATGTATTGCGTGAAGATTGAAAAGGTTTGAGAACATCAAAAGTATGAAACAATTGCTTGGCTTGTCATCGGGGTTGTGCATGATTTAAATATGTTGTGTGGTGAAGATGGAGCATAGCCAGACTATATGATTTTGTAGGGATAACTTTCTTTGGCCATGTTATTTTGAGAAGACATGATTGCTTAGTTAGTATGCATGAAGTATTATTATTTTTATGTCAATACTAAACTTTTGTCTTGAATCTTATGGATCTGAATATTCATACCACAATTAAGAAGAATTACATTGAAACTATGCCAACTAGCATTCCACATCAAAAATTATCTTTTTATCATTTACCTACTCGAGGACGAGCAGGAATTAAGCTTGGGGATGCTTGATACGTCTCCAACGTATCTATAATTTTTGATTGCTCCATGCTATATTATCTACTGTTTTGGGCAATATTGGGCTTTATTATCCACTTTTATATTATTTTTGGGACTAACCTATTAACCGGAGGCCCAGCCCAGATTTGCTGTTTTATGCCTATTTCAGTGTTTTGAAGGAAAGGAATATCAGACGGAGTCGAAACGGAACGAAATCAACTGGAGAAGTTATTTTTGGAAGGAAACACACCTGATGGACTTGGACCCCACGTCAAGGAAGGAACGAGGTGCTCACGAGGGTGGGGGGTGCCCTCCCCCCCCTAGGGCGCGCCCCCTGTCTCGTGGGGACCTCGTGGCTCCCCTGACGTACTTCTTCCACCTATATAACTCCACGTACCCTAAAACTTCCAGAACGCAACATAGATCGGGAGTTCTGTCGCCAGAAGCCTCCGTAGCCACCGAAAACCAATCTAGACCCGTTTCGGCACCCTACCGGAGGGGGCAATCCCTCTCCGGTGGCCATCTTCATCATCCCGGTGCTCTCCAAGACGAGGAGGGAGTAGTTCTCCCTCGGGGCTGAGGGTATGTACCAGTAGCTATGTGTTTGATCTCTCTCTCTCTCATGTTCTTGATTTGGCACGATCTTGATGTATCGTGAGCTTTGCTATTATAGTTGGATCTTATGTTTCTCCTCCCCTTCTTCTCTCTTGTAATGAATTGAGTTTCCCCTTTGAAGTTATCTTATTGGATTGAGTCTTTAAAGACATGAGAACACTTGATGTATGTCTTGCCGTGGATATCTGTGGTGACAATGGGATACCACGTGCCACTTGATGTATGTTTTGGTGACCAACTTGCGGGTTCCGCCCATGAACCTATGCATAGGGGTTGGCACACATTTTCGTCGTGATTCTCCGGTAGAACTTTGGGGCACTCTTTGAGGTCCTTTGTGTTGGTTGAATAGATGAATTTGAGATTGTGTGATGCATATCGTATAATCATACCCACGGATACTTGAGGTGACATTGGAGTATCTAGGTGACATTAGGGTTTTGGTTGATTTGTGTCTTAAGGTGTTATTCTAGTACGAACTCTAGGGCTGTTTGTGACACTTATAGGAATAGCCCAACGGATTGATTGGAAAGAATAACTTTGAGGTGGTTTCGTACCCTACCATAATCTCTTCGTTTGTTCTCTGCTATTAGTGACTTTGGAGTCACTCTTTGTTGCATGTTGAGGGATAGTTTTGTGATCCAATTATGTAATCATTGTTGAGGGAACTTACCTAGTGAAAGTATGAACCCTAGGCCTTATTTCCACACATTGCAATACCGTTTACGCTCACTTTTATCACTTACTACCTTGCTGTTTTTATATTTTCAGATTACAAAAACTATTATCTACTATCCATATACCACTTGTATCACCATCTCATCGCCGAACTAGTGCACCTATACAATTTACCATTGTATTGGGTGTGTTGGGGACACAAGAGACTCTTTGTTATTTGGTTGCAGGGTTGCTTGAGAGAGACCATCTTCATCCTACGCCTCCTACGGATTGATAAACCTTAGGTCATCCACTTGAGGGAAATTTGCTACTGTCCTACAAACCTCTGCACTTGGAGGCCTAACAACGTCTACAAGAAGAAGGTTGTGTAGTAGACATCAACCCTTGTTATCGAGAAGCATATTTTCTTTGTATTTGTTTAAAAGACGATAGCCCCAGCCTCTACATCATTGGATGCACATCTCCATTTTTTTAACCAACATGTTTGGTTGTTCACATAACATCCATCTAGGTTGTGGGGGCATATCTAGGATGTTGTGTTACTTGCACGCTCGACTAGGTCTGCAACGCACGCTTCCTCAATACAGCCTAGAGTCTGGCTCTTGGGAATGACTGAATCGGCCGTTTCTAGCAAGTTTGGCCCAAGCGAGGACATGGAAGACACATGGCTGCACGGGAGGAGGGAACGGGAAATGACCCGATGTTTATCAATGATGCACAGTAAAATCCCCTCACCACTCTCTCACCATGCACTCTCTCATGCCAGTCTCCTCTCACCTTCAGCGAGAAGATCTAGACGACGAGCATTAGTGGCAGGAAGATGTGGACGGCGACCATCCGAATGCGCTTCATCATGACTTCGTCAATGACGATAAGCTATATATATGGTAGTTTGTTGAACCTCATGATCTCTATTGCAATGCTCTACCGGCAAGCTGGTCCTCAACAATGCTGCTGACAATAGCTACTCAAAGGGTGCAGGTGAAGGCCGCGGCTCCAAGAGGCAGAGGGGGAGGCCGACGAAGGTTGGGCATTTCCATGAGGAAGTATCCCAGCCCACTTTTGCCATGTGCTCTTAGAAGCTGGGTTGGAGGTGCTTCCGATACCTGATACATTTTGTGGTTACCTGGGCACAACCCAAGGGTCATTGTTCTCATGACGAGCACCGATTGCAATTGGATGGTGACGCTGAAGGGCTGTCATGAATTAAGGGTGGTCGGGCTTCTCCATTGCCCATCAACTATAGATCGGGTAGTTCTTGACCTTCAAGGTCCTAATCTATGATGCTCTCCGGGTCACCATCTTCGACCGATCATGCACAATGGTGGTAATCAAGTGCGCCGAGAATGAGCCAACTTTTGTCGTGACTGACGAGTAGTGTTGTTTAATGTTGTTGATGCTATGTGGTGAACTAGTTTGTAGTACATGTGTCTGGTGAACAATTATGACTGTGGTTTAATGCTTGTTTAGTAGTGTGGCTTATTCGCTATTCTTTTGTGTTGTTGGTATTATTGTGCCTATGTTTATGTGTGCTGGTAACCTCACACTCAAAGAAGAGGTTACCACACCGCGCATGTTGCACATAACCAAATAGCCGAGCGTTGCATCGGGAGAGCACAAACATGCAACCAAATGGCGTGCTTCTATTTCTGCTCTCATGCAGACTGGGCCTTTCTGGGCAACCAAATGACATGCACAACATGGACGAGACCTCGTATTTGCTCACACAAGCTCTACTGGCCCAGGCTGAGCGAAAATGTGAAAACCCCAACGGGAACCATACACGCCCAAAGTAAGTCTAAGTCACCAAGTGTAAAAAAGATTTATAGTAAAAAGCGATTATATGTGTTAGAAACAATATTACATAGCTCATCCACATAAATTGTTATTCGCACGCCAGTCAAACTGGTTGAAAAAACATGTGCAACTGTTTCTAGATGATTGGACCAAAAGGCCATAACCCCCGTGCGTCCACACGCTGAAGTGTTCACCACGTATGGATTGATGTCGTAGCTCTGAAAATAACCTGCATCTTTTTGGAATAGATGATCTATTAAAAACACACTCATTCTAGCAATTTCAAATTGTCCAAAGAATGGCACAGACGCCCCTTGGATTTTCCCTTCAAATTTCGATGAATACGTCCAAACCAAATACCAAAGAAATTTGATATACTTGTTGGTGATGATAAATTAAAAATAATGTTAATTTTGCGCCAAATCAATGTAGAGAACAAACATGACATGAATGAATCATTAATTGTTTCTTGTTGATAACAAAAACAACATTTTGTGCTACCCTACCAATTACGTTTTGCAAGATTATCTTTGGTAAGAATTACCTCCCCTACATGAATTACATGAAAACTTTAATTTTATATGGGACTTTTGTTTTCCTATGTGCTTTGTTCAAAAAATAGTCCCATAATTCATCAGATCCGCATACATAGAGTTCACCGTGAAGACAACATTGGTAGTCAAGCTCCACTGGAATGTACCTCTCGCATCTGAGTTAGATTGATCGACACCAACCTATTAAATGGATCCACTTAAAAAAATTCACCAAGTAAAGCTTGCTGAAGTGAATATTCAAAGGGCTAACCGCTAGAACAAAAGACATCGAGGCCTCCTGCCTTAACGCAATTCTAAAGGGTCGGGTATGGAAGAGCTAATGGAGTGTTCCCCAACCATGTATCTTCCTAGAAACCCACTGATTGGCCATCACCGACCATAAAGGATACTCTCATAAAAAATGAAGACTTGACCTTCATCAAACCCTTCCAAAATGTCAAATCAGTAGGCTTCGCATCAACTTGTGATATCATTTTGGAATATATGTATTTTTTGTGCAGCAACTCTTGCCAAACACCTTGTTAAGCAATATGCAACCATTTGATGAGCAACCACTTGTTTTTTATTTTTCAGGATTTCAAATGCCCAACCCAGCTTGATCCTTAGGGCTAATAGAATGTCCCATTTAGCAATTCTGTACTTCCTCTTCAATTCCTCACACCATCAGAAGAATCAAGACCGGTGAAAATCTAGTCTTTTTGACACCTCTTTAGGTATGTCAAAAAAAGGAGAGCATGAACATCGGTAGAATAGTAAGAATAATGTTTATGAGGGTAAGTTGTCCTCCATATGAAAAAAATCTTACCCTTCTAACTGTTGAGCTTCTTTTGAAACGGTCTTAAGTTATTTTTTTCATTACTTGTTGGTGAGCCTACAGTGATGAATGGGAATTCTGAGGTATGTTAACGGAAGGGATCCCACTTAGAGCCAAACAGTTACCTGTACTGACTCTCCTCCTATTTGGCATTACCAAAACATGAGGTCACTTTTGTGGAAATTAGTTTTCATCCAGTTTTTTTAAACGACACATGATCAACTTCATATTAGTCGCATTTTGAAGGTTGTGCTCCATAAAAATGATCTTGTCATCCGAATATTAGTGGATGGACACACGTGCATCAACCAGATGTCGAATAAGGCCCCCAACATGACCATCCTTCTTAGCCCTTTCTATGAGAATAGGCGGCATATCCGTCACAATATTAAACGAAATTGACGACATGGGGTGCCCTTCCCTCAAACCCTCCTGGATTTGAAAAAATGACTGAGCTCATCATTGATATTAACCCCGAAACTCCCACATTGAATGAAAGAAGACACTTTTTGCGTCCGTTCATCTGAAATGCCTTTCAAGCGCTTGTCAACCACGATAAAAATAAACATATTCTCTTGATCTTTTTCAATGACAATGATGCTAAAACAACAAGGGTTGACTTGGTAATGCACACATACCATATTCATTAATATATTGTGTGTTTTTGCATTTGTAATTAAGTAGATTAATTAGGTACTATATAATTTGAACCTACAATGGTAATTAAGTGTTACCTATTAGTTTGGTCGGTTTGACCATCCCTAGGTGGTGACACGGTACATGCATAGGTATAGCGTACTAAAGAGATATACAATGATGTTATCTTAAAAGTGTCATATAGGATAAATGTTGAGGTGGATAAAAATGAAATTAGAAGAAGGAGAAAATAGACTTGACTTTCTCTTAATTAAGAGATGCTGTCTTAGCAACCGCATCTCTCACCAAATATTTAGGCACATCTAGTTATTGGAGATAAGACGAGATGATCCATTGTACATCATTTATTTATTGTCATCTCTAAATTACGCTACAGGCTTATGATAACACTGTCTTATCATCCAATGTACATGCCCTAAGATATTCTATCAGGTTGCATGCATTGTCAGGTATAATAATGGAAGAAATAGGCGATATAGTTACTTGGTTATTTAGTCAAATATTTTTGGAGGGAAGAGACTGAATAAACCTTTTTAAGTGAACTAATACACATTGTTCCCATATATAAATAACAAAAGTTAACTTTTTGACCTTTGAGCATGAACATGGACATGGTAAAAGAAAAAAAATCAAGCGTGATACATTTTCTACTTTTCATAATTGGGTAGCTCACTGCGGCTGGGAACACCTATGGAGTAGTTTGGTGAGGCGGAAGGTGAGACCAAACTTTGATGTAAAATAGTAAAACTAAGAGCAAATTTAAGTTATATCTAATAAAAATATTATTATTAAATTATTTTGAATAGGAAACCAATATTATACTTTTTGTGGTATATGACTTATACTCCCTTCATTCCTCAAAAAACAAAAACTTATACTCCCTTCGTCCAAAAATAGTTCATGCTTGTTCGAACTTGCATGACAAATAGTTAAGAGGGGTCATGTATGCTTCATTCATTGGCTCATACAGTTTTTGGTCATAAATGCTTCGACACACATTAGCTTGAAACAATATTGGAGACACCGGAAAGAAAACTTAAGGCGAGCTATGCTTTATGACAAAGGGAGTATTTTGCTAGTAAAATTCATGTTCAAAGTTTGACCCCAAATACGAGGGTGCCTTACAAGCATAGAAGAAACAATTATATAAAGTTAACAAAAAGGGAGTTTGCTCTACTATCCAATACTTGGTCTATCTAAAACACAACCTAATACAATAGAGTGCATCTAAATTCAGTGACGAGGTTGGACCAATGGGTCCAACATATGCCAAGAGCATCGCTAGCCCTTCCCCTATGAGTTAATGATATGTCTCCAACGTATCTATAATTTATGAAGTATTCATGCCATGTTTACTATATTTTTATATGATTTTGGTATGATTTGATTAGAACTAACCCGAACTGACGCTGTTTTCAGCAGAACTACCGTGGTGTTGTTTTTGTGCAGAAATAAAAGTTCACGGAATACGATGAAAATCAACAGAGGATTTTTCTGGAAAATATGAAAAATACTGGAACGAAAATCTATCGGAGGGGAGTCACGGGGGCCCCACGAGGGTGGGGGCGCGCCCCCTGCCTCGTGGACTCCCCGAGGGCCCCCTAACGTGAAATCAACGCCAACTTCTCCTATAAATACAGAAACCTCCTAAAATTAACCTAGATCTAGAGTTCCGCCACCAGAAGCCTCCGTAGCCACCGAAAACCAATCTAGGCCCTCTCCGGCACCCTGCCGGAGGGGGCCATCATCACCGGAGGGCATGGAGGAGGATCCCGGAGGGGCCATCATCACCATGAAGGCCAAGGACCAAAGGGGGAACCTCTCCCCATCCAGGGGGGAGGCCATGGAAGAGGAAGCACAAGGGGAGAACCTCTCCTCCTCTCTCTTGGTGGCACCGGAGTGCCATCGAGAGGGGAATCATCGCCGCGGTGATCGTCTTCATCAACATCACCATCATCATCACCATCCTCATCTTTTTTACGCGGTCCACTCTCCCGCACCCCGTTGTAATCCCTACTTGAACATGGTGCTTTATGCCACATATTATGATCCAAT
The DNA here is from genome assembly GCF_018294505.1 of Triticum aestivum. Lineage (NCBI taxonomy): Eukaryota > Viridiplantae > Streptophyta > Magnoliopsida > Poales > Poaceae > Triticum > Triticum aestivum. The sequence continues at coordinate 567,219,109 of NC_057812.1, forward strand.
GATGTGTTGCCATCCTATGATGTTTTGAGTAGATATCATTTGCCTTTGGGTTGATTGATGATCTAGATTGCTACGAGTTGTATGTTTTATTTTGGTGATGTCCTATGGTTCCCTCTGTGTCACGCAAGCGTGAGGGATTCCTGCTGTAGGATGTTGCAATACGTTCATGATTCGCTTATAGTGGGTTGGTGAGTGACTGAAACACAAACCCGAGTAAGGGGGTTGTTGCGTATGGGAATAAAGAGGACTTGATACTTTAATGCTATGGTTGGGTTTTACCTTAATGATCTGTAGTAGTTGCGGATGCTTGCTATAGTTCCAATCATAAGTGCATATGATCCCATAAGAGAAAGTATGTTAGCTTATGCCTCTCCCTCATATGAAATTGCAATGACGACTATCGGTCTTGTTAACAATTGCCTAGGACAATTCCGCACACCGATCCATCATTATTCCACACTCGCTATTTATAATATTTAGTAATATATTCTAAATTTATGATAACAACTCCTACTTTTATGTTTTATCTCTCTGATATCATGCAAAGTTATCCTCTTCATACCCACAACGTAGTTTTATTTCTCGTTTCTAGTTGGAAGCAAACGTTCGGTGTATATAGAGTCGTATCAATGGCAGATAGGACTTGAGAGAATATTGATCTTACCTTTAGCTCCTTGTGGGTTTGACACTCCATGCTTATCTCTTCCACCTTTGGAAATTTCTACGATGATTCCCTGCACTTGGGGATTATCCAGCTCTTTTCTAGTGCCGTTGCCGGGAAGCAATAGCGTGGGGTTGATATTCTTGTGTATGCTTGTTTGCTTTCTTCACTAAGTAGAGTTTGTTTTTCCTTTTTGTTCCTGTTTAGTTGTGGGTGAAACATACAAAAAAATTTAAAAGAATGAAAATACCAAAAAAAAATTACTTGCCTCTCATGCCTAAGAAGTTTTTCAAAAAGAGAAGTGATTGGAAAGTCATGCATTGAAGAAGTGAGGGTCGACCTTGAGCACTTGTGTTCATGCTCACGGAAACAATGTAGAATTTTTCATGGAAGTTTCTCTGTAAATAATTATCCCCTTATATATATCCATTGTATTATAAAAATAATGTGCCAAGCTGTGGTTTTAGGATGATTAGATTGCTTGTTTACTATGTGCAGAACAAAAACAGAAACTTTAGCTGTAGCGCGTGATTTTACATTTTTTAATGGAACGTCAAATGGGTCTGAAACATTTTGCACATTACTTCTGTACAAATTGTTCAAATTGTCAAATTTATTTCATAATTTTTTAAGTTACAGAAGTTTACTAAACCTCCAGATTACTTCAGACTGTCCCGTTTTAGACAGATTCTGTTTTTCGTGTGTTGTTTGCTTATTTTGATGCATCTATGGCTAGTATCGGAGGGTATGAACCATAGAGAAGTTGGAATACAGTAGATACAGTTCTAATATGAAACTAGAATGAATTTGAAACAGTACCAAAAGGTAGTGATTTGCTTTATTATACTAACGGATCTCACAAAGTTTTTATTAAAGTTTTGTGTGGATGAAGTGTTCGAATATCGAGGAGATATCAATATGAGAAGAATAAAGAGAGGCAAGAGCTCAAGCTTGGGGATGCCCAAGGCACCCCAAATAAATATTCTAAGGATACTCAAGCATCTAAGGTTGGGGATGCCCCGGTTGGCATCCCATCTTTCTTCTTCAACAATTATCGGTATACCTCGGTTTTTGTTTTGTTCACGTGATTTGTGTCCTTTGTGTTTTTCTTTTTCTTTAAGAACCATGCTAGTATGATATGTACCTTCATAAATTTATAGAATACTTCATGTGCTTCACTTATATCTTTTAAGTATGATCTTATAGAATTGCTCTTTGGGCCTCACTTAAATCTTTTGAGTATGGTTTTATAGAATGCTTCGTGTGCTTCACTTATATATTTTGAGCTTGGATATTGGTTAGTCTATATTAATTGTAGAATGCTCCATGAAATTCACTTATATATTTTGGAGTATGAATAATACTATCATCTAAAGCAGGTTTGGAAGAGTGTCAACTTTAGGAACTAGTGATCCCTCCATTCCGAATGAGGAGAATTTTGCTTATGTGGAGAGTAGTAAAATTTCTATGCTCATAGATCATGAAAAGAATGCTTTATGTGATGGTTATATTGTTGAACTCATTCATGATGCTACTGAAAATTATTATGAGGGGGAATACATGTTTGTAGGAGTTGCAATATTATCAAGTTTCCTCTCTATATGCTCAAAGTTTTGAAGTTATATTTGTTTTTCCTTCCTATGCTAGTTGATTCTTGTTCCTATAAATTATGTGCCCACAAAATCCCTAGGCATAGGAAGTGGGTTAGATTTGAATATGCTAGTAATATTCTTCATGATGCTCTCTTTATGTTTCAATTCTTATCTTTTATGTGAGCATCATTGAAATCATCATGCCTAGCTAAAAAGGCATTAAAGAAAAACGCTTGTTGGGAGACAACCCAATATTTACCCTTCTGTTTTTGTGTGTTCTCATGATTAAGATACTGTATTAATCATGTATTATAGCTTTTGTTTCAATAAAGGGCCAAGTAAGACCTTTGGGAAGACTTGGGTGAAAGTTAATGTGATCTTGCTATAAAAAAACAGAAACTTTGCGCTCACGATATTAGCTGCCATATTTTACAGAAGAGCGCTTTGGTGCTGATTCTTTTTGCAGAAGATTAATAGACAAATTCCTCACGTCACAAATTTATTTCATAATTTTTTGAGTAGCATAAGTATGGTTAGTGTTCAGATCATTACAGACTGTTCTGTCTCTGACAGATTCTGTTTTCATTGCATAGTTTGCTTGTTTTCTAGTTTCTATGACTTATATTTCTCAATATAAATTGTATAAATGATATGGTACAGTAGGCATTGTGTGAGAACAATTATGAGCCTTGTCTTTGAAATTACCAAAGTGAATGGTTTACTCTTTATCATACTAACCTATCTCATGAAGTTCCATTAAGTTTTGTGTGATTGAAGTTTTCAAGCTTTGGGTGAGATATCGATATGAGGAGAATAAGGAGTGAAAAGACCCTAAGCTTGGGGATGCCCAAGGCACCCCAAGGTAATATTCAAGGAAGACTCAAATGCCTAAGCTTGGGGATGCCCCGGAAGGCATCCCCTCTTTCGTCTTTAAAAACGATCGGTATACCTTACTCAGAGCTATATTTTTATTCGTCACATGATATGTGTTTTGCTTGGAGCGTATTTTCAATTTTACTTGCTGTCTGAATAAAATCATCGGATCTGAATTATTAAATGAAAAAGAATCCTCCCATGGCTAGTTAATTATTTGACTACTCAGTGTCCTTCACTATTATCTTTTGGAGTAGTTTGTCATTTACTCACGTGCTTCATGTATATCCTATGAGTAAATGGTTGAATAATTGAATATCATAAATCTGAATTTATATATGTTTCATATGCTTATACCATGGGGAGTAATGACTTCACATAGAATAAGTATAGGTAGTAAACTTATTGAAAGTTAGCAAACATAGAATTGGTCACTTGAACAATTCATGAAAGAATATTGAAGGAAGAGAGATTTCACATATAAATATACTATCTTGGACATCTTTTGTAATTGTGAGCACTCATTAAAATATGACATGCTAAAAGGTTGATGTCGGACAAGGAAGACAACGTAATGGGTTATGTTTTCTTATATCCGAAATAAAGTATATTGTCTTGGATCATCCAACATGTTGAGCTTGCTTTTCCCCCTCATGCTAGCCAAATTCTTTGCACCAAGTAGAGATACTACTTGTGGTTCCAAACATTCCTTAAACCAGTTTTGCCATGAGAGTCCACCATACCTACCTATGGATTGAGTAAGATCCTTCAAGTAAGTTGTCATCGGTGCATGCAATAAAAATTGCCCTCTAAATATGTATGATCTATTAATGTGGAGAAAATAAGCTTTATACGATCTTGTGATGTGGAAGAAATAAAAGCGACGGACTGCATAATAAAGGTCCATATCACAAGTGGCAATATAAAGTGACGTTCTTTTGCATTAAGATTTTGTGCATCCAACCATAAAAGCGCATGACAACCTCTGCTTCCCTCTGCGAAGGGCCTATCTTTTACTTTTATCTTCTACCTTATGCAAGAGTCATGGTGATCTTCACCTTTCCTTTTTACATTTTATCCTTTAGCAAGCACATTGTGTTGGAAAGATCCTGATATATATATCCAATTGGATGTAAGTTATCATGAACTATTATTGTTGACATTACCCTTGAGGTAAAAGTTGGGAGGCGAATCTATAAGCCCCTATCTTTCTCTCTGTCCGATTAAAACTTTGAACCCATAAATATCACGTGAGTGTTAGCAATTGTGAAAGATTAAATGATAGTTGAGTATGTGGAGTTTGCTAATCAAAGCTCTGACATAGACCCTTCCTGAAAATAAGATGAATTGCAATTGTTTGATGACTGAGAATATAGTTTGTTAGTTTCAAGAAAGTTTATGATCTATACTTTAACATGTGAATAGCTTGTTACTTGATCATGAAAAGTTTTATGAAGATGAGCTACTGATATGATATATAATGATGCTAGAAAAAGTGAGTGGAACTATCATTGATCAAACTTGTGCACTTGCTAGCATTCACACTTCATAAATTATTTCTTTTATCATTTACCTACTCAAGGACGAGCAGGAATTAAGCTTGGGGATGCTGATACGTCTCCAATGTATCTATAATTTATGAAGTATTCATGCCATGTTTACAATATTTTTTATATGATTTTGGTATTATTTGATTAGAACTAACCCGGACTGACGCTGTTTTCAGCAGAACTACCGTGGTGTTGTTTTTGTGCAGAAATAAAAATTCTCGGAATGCGATGAAAATCAATGGAGATTTTTTCTAGAAAATATGAAAAATACTAGAACGAAAATCTATCGGAGGGGAGTCACGGGGGCCCCACGAGGGTGGGGGGTGCGCCGCCTCCCTCGTGGACTCCCCGAGGGCCCCCATGGCGTGAAATCAATGCCAACTTCTCCTATAAATACAGAAACTTACAAAAATTAACCTAGATCGGGAGTTCCGCCGCCAGAAGCCTCCGTAGCCACCGAAAACCAATCTAGGCCCTCTCTGGCACCCAGCCGGAGGGGGCCATCATCACCGGAGGGCATGGAGGAGGATCCCGGAGGGGCCATCATCACCATGAAGGACAAGGACCAAAGGGGGAACCTCTCCCCATCCAGGGGGGAGGCCATGGAGGACGAAGCACAAGGGGGAGAACCTCTCCTCCTCTCTCTTGGTGGCACCGGAGTGCCATCGAGAGGGGAATCATCACCGCGGTGATCGTCTTCATCAACATCACCATCATCATCACCATCCTCGTCTTTTTTACGCGTTCCACTCTCCCGCACCCTGCTGTAATCCCTACTTGAACATGGTGCTTTATGCCACATATTATGATCCAATGATGTGTTGCCATCCTATGATGTTTTGAGTATATATCCTTTGTCTTTGGGTTGATTGATGATCTAGATTGGTATGAGTTGTATGTTTTATTTTGGTGCTATCCTATGGTGCCCTCTGTGTGTCGCAAGCGTGAGGGATTACCGATGTAGGGTGTTGCAATACGTTCATGATTCGCTTATAGTGAGTTGGTGAGTGAGTGAAACACAAACCCGAGTAAGGGGGTTGTTGCATATGGGAATAAGGAGGACTTGATGCTTTAATGCTATGGTTGGGTTTTACCTTAATGATCTTTAGTAGTTGCATATGCTTTCTAGAGTTCCAATCATAAGTGCATATGATCCAAGAAGAGAAAGTGTGTTAGCTTATGCCTCTCCCTCATATGAAATTGCAATGACGACTATCAGTCTTGTTAACAATTGCCTAAGACAATTCCGCACACCGATCCACCATTATTCCACACTCGCTATTTATAATATTTAGTAATATAATCTAACTTTATGATAGCAGCCCCTACTTTCATACTTTATCTCTCCGATATCATGCAAAGTTATCCTCTTCATACCCACAGCGTAGTTTTATTTCTCGTTTCTAGTTGGAAGCAAACGTTTGGTGTACGTAGAGTCGTATCAGTGGTAGATAGGACTTGAGAGAATATTGATCTTACCTTTAGCTCCTTGTGGGTTCGACACTCCATACTTATTCTTCCACCGTTGGAAATTGCTATGATGATTCCCTGCACTTGGGGATTATCGGTTAACTGTATACACCACCTCATAAAAACTAAGTCCAATTAATTTGAATTGTTTGGGAGGGCTATAGCTAGTCTTTTCCCCTAACTTAGCTCTCAAATGTTTTCCTTGCCATTTCTCCCAACCATTCGCATACACAAACACCATTTGAACTATACATGCATAACATTTATTTTAGAAATTTTGCAATAGACATATTTGAACCATATTAACACAACACAAGGTCTAAATGAAGTCAATAATCCAAAATAACTTGATAACACAAGAACGAATATAGTCTATGAAGTCCCACAAGTGCTTGGCATGGTCATCTTAGAGTTGGTCATGAGCTCCCCTGGTTCTCAATCTTTCGATGCATTTCAAGGAATTTCTGGATCACACTGGTTTGATGATGATCTGTGACATGCGCTTCACGTAGTCATAGTTGTAGTTCATTGATTGACCTCACTCATCCTTTGTGGTCATGTTATGAAAGATCACACGTGTTATCATAATCTTCAGAAAACTACTGTAAATCCCCATTTTTCCTACCATTTATAACATTACTTAGTAGTACAATAATGTATTTTGGTTCCAATTCACATTATGTCCATGGAAGTTGCAAAGCGAGCTTGCAACACCCCACCATGCCCTATTATCAAGGTGGGTACGAAAAAACTATGAATGAGCTTGCCGCGTTGGGTATCATATGATCAATATCTGCTTTCTCAGGAATTTTTTACTTCTGTGACAAACCATCTTTGACATGGCCCTATCAGCAAATACAATCTATGACTATTTTGGGCTATGAGGAAAAATTTAATCCATTTTAGAGCTCTGATGCCATGTTCTCGGGCATTTCTTCAATGTCTAATGCATAAAATCAAATGAGCCCAAGCATCAGTGGGAACCATCTTTCTTTACTCATTGACATAAGTCAGTGTTCTCATCAGTGGGGCACTCAAGTTGTTGGCTCTGAAGAGCTCAATCACATAATGTGAAATTTCTTCACACTCGAGATGATGGTATCTTCCCTATTACGATTATATTCATCTACATAGTCACCTGAAACTCCATATGCTAGCACTCGCATTGTCGTGGTACACTTAGACACATGACTTGCACTTATTTCTCCAACTGCACCCCTCCATGGCTGAACCAAACATAATGATCCTCCAATGCTCCTGCAATGCGCACAAATAGATCCCCGTGCATATTGAAAATTCACATGGAAAGGTACTTCGAATACACTGGATTGTCCACAAAGTAGTCCCTCATAAGTTTGGCACATCCTTCTGCCCTGTAGCGGAAATGGCCTAGCTGAAAACCCTGTCTCTTTTTCCCTTCTTCCACTCAAATTATCACGACCACCGCCATCTCAAAATCATCATCTTCATCTAACAACAAGCCATCCAAAAATCTTCCAAGGGCCTCTTTGTTTGTGGATTACATCATAGATATGAATAGGAACAATGTTTAGACTACAAATCTACTACAAGAATAGGAAAAGCGGAAAAAGGGAATACCTTCAAAACAATCGTCGAGCACCTTTTAGGTGGAGAGAGGTCTACCACACAATAATAGGCAGCAGGGCTCGAGGGAGGCGTCGAAAGACAAATTGTAGGCATAGACGCTGGCCTAGTTCATTCCTGGCCTCATCAACGATCCAGGCTCATGACAATAGAGCCCGCCAGGTCGGGTCAGGTGTTGTAGGCGGTCGTAGTAGAGGAGGCGAGAGCTTGCATTAATGTGTGTGTTATTGGTGATCTTCTTGCTTTAGGCGGCTATGTGGAGATGGCCAAGATCGCATGGTGGCCAGTGGTCGGGATGAGCTTGGCTCCAGGTTCGCAAGGAAGGCGAGGACGAGGTCAGCAGTGAAGACTAGCTAGGGTTGCGGCGGCCTAGGGTGAGGGTGGAGGTGGTGCTATGGAGGAATTGGGCACCGGTGGTTGGTGGCTAAAATCTCAGCCGACAGAAATTGCTCGGTTCTGGAGGGAATAGATAGAAGCTAAAACCTGCACAAATATAGGGGCAAACATGGTTGTTTTGGGGGTATGCTAAAATATATTCAAAGTTACAAATGTATGGGGGGTAGATGTTATTAACTCCCTAAAAGGCTAGGTTTTGGGGAGCTATAGCCTTTTAGGGAAGAGTTAGAAATGCTCTAAGATGCCATCTGAAACATCTTACAACAACTCCAATAGTTCCCCTATCCATTAAAAGTCTCCGTCTACGGGAAGTTGAGGCAAAAATAGCCCTCCAACAGCTCTCGTAAATTCTGATTTTTTTTTCACGACATCCTGTTTACTTCACCCAACTCCCTCACCTTTTTTTGCGCAGAAACATAGGGTTTATTACTCCAAAGTTACAGGTTTACAATCCTCAGCGATAAGCATGCTGACACACGGTGGAGAGCATCTCAGCCAACATGTTGTGCTATCCCCACATCTACCATAATTCGCTAACGAATCTGCAACCCTGTTTTGCTCTCTATGAATTTTAACTGGAATAACAACCCTATCCTTCAAGTACCCCTTAACAGTTCTAACCAGATGACCATGCATGGACCTATCCAACGAGTCATCCGACAGCGCCTTGAGTGCTAAGGAGCAATCTGACTGCAAAAGAATATTAGCCGAAGAGTGCTCGGCCGCCAACTTGAGTCCCTCTGCCATAGCTTGTAGTCCCTCACCTTTAGAGCAACTCCAACAGCTTTTGTAAAAACCTTCCATAAAAGTGTTTCTACGGGAAGTTTGTATATTTTAGGGGAAGTTGTTTAATGAGATCTTTACTCGGTTCCCATAAAAATTTCCCCTAAAATTTCATTTTTTCTATTTCCCATCAAACAAGCCTAGGGCCCGCATGTAAGTGTCAATTTGGCTGATTTTTTCTATGTCTAGCTTATTGTCTTGTCTTCTAGTTTTGGCCGACTTGGTGATCGCATTGCTGCAGCTAGTGTGACGGGCTTGCCTTCCACACTAGACCGGGAGATAAGGGGCACCTATGGGAAGAAATCGGGAGAGAGAAGGGTGTCGCCGATTGGGACTGGGAGAGGACTGAGAGTAGTTGGGGATGGTTTCTAGTGTCGGCTGAGGCTTCTCCCGGGTCATTCCCAAGCAGCACACAGTGTCCCTCCACCCATTGCATTGGTCTCAGCCACAGGAGACTCCCTATGCTGGCCACAGCTCCTCTAGCGATGGTCATCGGCAATGGATCCGCTAAAATTCAAGGGATAAGAGCATTACTAGTAGAGCCCTCAAACCCTCAAACCCCTAAAAATAACTGATTTTTTACAGTTTTCGTCGAAAAAAAGCCGTATACTAGAACCCCTTAACCCTCAAACCCTCAAAAAAAATTAAAGGTCCAACCCTCAAACCCTCTCCTAATCCTCAAAAGTAAGGGTTGGGGAGCAAAACCTACCCCAACCCTCATTTGGCGGTTATCCTCGCGCGGGAGGGGAAAATCCTCCCAACTCCCGCGCCCACGCCCGCGACTGCCGCTGCTAGTCGCCCCCGTCACCGGCGGCTGCCCCGTCGACCTCCTGCGCGCAACGACAACGTCGTTCATGAGGAATATTCTGTTATAAGGGTTGAGCTTGAGAGTTCTAATCTTTGCCCCTGTTTTTCAACCCGTAAAAGTGCATAAAAAATCATTTTTGGATTCTTAAAACGCTAGTGAGGGTTTGAGGGTTTGAGGGTTCTACTAGTAATGCTCTAAGACGGAGTGGAGACTGGAGAGGTCATGGTGTTGTTGTTGTGCTGCCACTTTGGGCACACCGCCACTGCGCTGCCCTCATCAGCGTAGCCACCCAGTGATGCACATTTTTCCTTTTTCGACTGGCCGAGAACTGAGAAAGATGGGGTCTAAGAGAGCATTTTGTAGAGTAGTTTTTATATATAGTGGAGTTGGGAAGTGGTGGATGCTTTTGATAGGTCCCAGTGTTGGTAAAACAAAACAAACCCCCCTAGATGCACATAACCCTGCCACGTACATCGTCACAGAGCAATAAAAAGTTAAAAGGTGACAAAAAGGCTAGCGTGCATCCTTGGCTTGGTGTCGTTGACCATGTTTGCTCACACCCCTCACCAGTGATGCTTTGTGTAGATCAATGTGGATCTAGGGGTAGGGAGAGGTTAAGTTGGCGCACGGGCGGCGTACGATGACCCCATCACCAGCCCCATCGCGAACCAGACCCCGCCCAGGGAGTATGTCATCGACTGCACGGTCGCGTGCGCGTAGGACTATGCTGTCCCGACGGATGCGCAGGGCCGGAGATACGACACCATTGTCGCATTAGGAATGAGTAGGAGGATAGCGTGTCGAGTGAGTTGTGTACCCAAGGAGGCGTGGTGGAGGACTTCATTCTACAATGGAGTGGAGCCTGGTGCATCTTGGACAGAGGCTGGCAGTGGTAGTAGCCCGAGGCTTGATATTGGTGGCAGACACAAAAGGGAACGCAAGGAGGACGTGAAACAAAGAATGCAGATGGAGGGTGTGCGCCGATACGTCTGAGTCGTCCGTGTTGAGCGCCTAGGAGATGTGGATGTCTCTATCGGTGGCGGCCACGTACAAGATGTCGATGACATCGACATCAGAATATCCGCCGTGGCAGGTGCAGGGACGTCGAGCACAACCAGGGCCGGTCCTGATATTTCAGGGGCCCAGGGCGAAATTGCAACCCGGGGCCCCTATTATAAAGATCATACTAATAATCTCATTTCTTTTTAGATTCATTCCTTTACCTAACTTATTATTGTTTATTATTTCAAAATAAAACGAGAATTGTTAATAGTGTATTCCTGTACTTAATTAGACAAATCGAATACCCGATAGAGGGTAAACATCAGGATGAAAGGTTTGAAGTTTAAAAGCTTCATTTGCAACAATAAAAGATCATTTACCTACCCGACGGCTACGGGAGTCTGAGTGGCTTTATTATATAACCATGTTTGGATTGAAGTTATGTGTGTATAGTTGAGACCTCCTTCCAATTTTTATGTTAAATTTGCAGTCATATGATTTGGAGAGAGAATGCAAAGAACGACAATCAAACACATAGCAGGCAACTTTTTCAATAGATAAGGCGATTGGTGTTGTGTCGACAAAGTCCAGATTGAAATAAGAAATAGAGCAACGGGCACACGAAATTAAAATTTTGTACTGCATCATATGCGAGACCTTCTAAGATCTGACTGCTGCTGCACTATATGAACATGACCAACTAGAAAGAGGAGGTTAGGGATGACCTTATAAGTGGGGTGGCTTCGTCTTGCACATGAGAGGCATCTCACAAACGGAGGATAACACAACGGGACCGGGGACCTGGAGGAAGACCAGCCGGCCGCATGACGGAGAGCGATCTACATTGGCGTCTAGACTCGCGATTGGAGCCCTTGTGGGAATAGGATCGTCACGAAGCGGCGAACTCGCGATGGGAAGAAGGAAAACAAGGATTTCTCCGTGCGTGTGTGTCTAGGTCGATGCCATGGGCTCCTTGCGAACCCTGGAGGGGTCCCCCTAGATTTCGGGGGCCCTGGGCGGCCGCCCCCCTGCCACCCCCCCAGGGCCGGCCCTGGGTGATGGCCTGAATAAACACATGTCGGTCTAACGTAAATCACTAAGTGGAGAAAAAAAAGGAAAAGAAAAAAGAGAAATTGTTTGAGCTCTATTTTTTACTAAGCTTCTCTGATGTCATCTCAGCGTGAAAATTTACACAAACCTAGAAGGGTCTCTTATCTTTGATGTGTAAACATCTCAGTTTTTTTAAATGTTTGTAATTTTGTTTTCAAAAATACTTTTCATATGAAAATAGTTTTAACAAGAAGCTTCTCAGATGTCATCTCGGTGTGAAAAATTACACAAATCTAGAAGGGCCTCTTGTCTTTAATATGTAAAAATCTCAGTTTCTTTAAATTGTTTGTATTATTTGTTCTGAAAAATACTTTTCAAATAGAAATAATGTTTACAGGAAAGTATTGCATGCATCAGTTTTTTAAGTGGGTTTGCAAGTACTCTTCACCCTTAGTTACTATTTACCCATGAGTATACTGTTCACACAGAATTACCCGCCCGCACGATTAATTAATGGGCACAATTACTATTCAAGGCGTTGTTCATTGGCTGCCATGTGTCAAATTGGTAGAGCCCTTGAAAAAATCAAAACGGGAAGGGGCTCCTAGCTTAGTCGTTTTTTTTTTGTTTGTATTTTTTGTTTTCAAGAATACTTTTCATATGAAAATAATGTTAACAAAAAATTATTGTATGCATCAATTTTTCTAAGTGAGTTTGCAAGTATTGTTCACCCGTAATTACTATTTACCCATGATTATTGTTCGGTAAGTGTTTGTGTGCGGCGCGCCGGCGCGACTTTTGACCGGCTGCATCGCTCTCACACGCACAGTGTGCACATGCATATGCACACGCATCACACGAGTGACGGGCCGGGTGCCATGCTGGCTACACTGGCCCATGCAAAACTGATTCCGTTGAGATTTACGTACGTTGTGGGTCCTACGCGACGGTTCTTTTTTTTTCTCCTTAAGTAGTGTTTGCCTTATCTTTTATATTCCTTCTACCTCCCGTCTGCAAAATCGAGTATTTTCTTCAGCCCCTGTACCCCTGCGGAGGTCCGAGCAGAGGTGTGCTCTATTCTGAATATAATGGTGGAGGCCATATCATATAAGTACTTGGGACTGCCACCAATCGTTGGTTTGGACCGAACTGATTGTTTTCAACATATTGTGGATCGGATATTGGCTAGGATGAGTGGCTGGAAGGAGAGGATGCTTTCTTTTGAGGGGAAAGAAGTGTTGCTGAAGGCTGTTATTCAAGCCATCCCATCGTATGCCATGCTTGTGTTCAAACTCCCAAAACAGATTTGCAACGCAATAATTTCTGCTATGTCTCAGTTTTGGTGGGAAGATGAGGATGTGAAGAAGCACATGCACTGGTTTGCATGGTGGAAGATGTGTGTACCTAAGAGCATGGGTGGAATGGGTTTCAGAGATGTGCATTGTTTTAACCTGGCCCTCCTAGCGAATCAATGCTGGCGACTGCTCGCAGAACCAGAATCACTATGTGCGAGAGTCTTGAGAGAAAAATATTTTCCAGATGGTGATCTACTTAACTGCACTCTTAAAAAAGGTAGTTCTTTCACTTGGCAGAGTCTATGGAGTGGTATTCAGACTTTCAAGAAGGGTCATATTTGGAGAGTTGGAGATGGTACGCAAATAAATATTTGGGATGATCCTTGGGTCCCTAGCAGCCCAAGCAGGAAGGTGATGACCCGAAGAGGTAATGTTGTTCTCACAAAAGTTTCTGAACTTATTGATATGAAGAATAGATGTTGGGATGAAGAACTGATCCGACAGGTGTTATGGCCTATTGATGCCAATAGGATCTTGAGTATTCCTCTTGCTATAGGAATGATGGAGGATTTTGTTTCATGGCACTACAACAAAACGGGGTTTTTCTCGGTTAAGACGACATACCACATGGAGTGGGATTACCAACATGGACGAAAGTTGAGACAAACAAATACCATATTGTCTTCAAGTACTAGTCCAGTTTGGCGCACTCTTTGGAAACTTCAAATATCGGCAAAGATCGAGGTGCATGTTTGGAGAGCTTTGTATGGTGCAATCCCTTGTCGGGGAGTCCTGGCCAATCGACATATGATAACAATCTCCGACTGCCCGATATGTGCCACGGATTGTGAGAGTATTCGTCATTCTTTCTTTAGATGCAACAGAGTGCAAGAGATTTGGGCAAAATTGGGCTTGCTTCCCACTGTAAGTGAGCTGTGCGAAACTGAGATGGAGGGATCTTCGGTCCTTGGTGACCTGTTGTTAATGCCAAGTGTTGATGTTCCGTCGCTCCCGGGTGTGCCCATGAAGGAGCTGGTGGCTGTGGCGGTTTGGTATATATGGTGGGAACGATGAAGATTCACCCATGGTGAGCCCATCCAAGAACCTAGAAGATCGGCCCAAGCCATTGTTACTTTGACCAAAAATTTCTTGAGGGCAAGGAAGCATGGTGCGGGCAGGATACGAAGACATGGATGGACGAGACCAACAGAGGGATTTGTTAGCCTCAATATCGACGCCTCTTTTGATGCTGACAATGGCACCGGCGGGACCGGGGCCATCATACGGGACTCTACAGGTTCTTTCGTTGCGGCATCCATGAGCAACATCCCGTTTGTCCAAGACGCAGCGACAGCTGAGGCACGGGGCCTCAAGGATGGGCTGGTTCTGGCAAACACCATCGGCTGCAACAAGGTGGAGATCAGGACGGATTGTATGGAGGTCATCCAGATAATGCAAGACGGAGGCAATTCCTTAGGACCAGCTGCAGCCATCTATGAGGAGTGTACTTTCACTACAAGAAATATGTCAACTTGTGACCACCACTATTGGTCACTGAAAGGTCATGGTTTTTCATTTGCGACCTTTTTGTGACAAAAAACAGAAGGTCAAAAGCTGGCGGTCATAAACTGACTATAGCGACCTTTCTTCTGGAATGGTCGAAGACGTTTATGACCAAAATACGTCTACTGTGGTGTTTTGGCAGGGCCGGCCCTGGGAGGGTGGCAGGGGGCGGCCGCCCAGGGCCTCCGAAATCTAGGGGGCCCCTCCAGGGTTCACAAGGAGCCCATGGCATCGACCTAGACACACACGCACGGAGAAATCCCTGTTTTCCTTCTTCCCATCGCGAGTTCGCCGCTTCGTGACGATCCTATTCCCGCAAGGGCTCCAATCGTGAGTCTCGACGCCAATGTAGATCGCTCTCCGTCATGCGGCCGGCTGGTCTTCCTCCAGGTCCCCGGTCCCGTTGTGTTATCCTCCGTTTGTGAGATGCCTCTCATGTGCAAGACGAAGCCACCCCACTTATAAGGTCATCCCTAACCTCCTCTTTCTAGTTGGTCATGTTCATATAGTGCAGCAGCAGTCAGATCTTAGAAGGTCTCGCATATGATGCAGTACAAAATTTTAATTTCGTGTGCCCATTGCTCTATTTCTTATTTCAATCTGGACTTTGTCGACACAACACCAATCGCCTTATCTATTGAAAAAGTTGCCTGCTATGTGTTTGATTGTCGTTCTTTGCATTCTCTCTCCAAATCATATGACTGCAAATTTAACATAAAAATTGGAAGGAGGTCTCAACTATACACACATAACTTCAATCCAAACATGGTTATATAATAAAGCCACTCAGACTCCCGTAGCCGTCGGGTAGGTAAATGATCTTTTATTGTTGCAAATGGAGCTTTTAAACTTTAAACCTTTCATCTTGATGTTTACCCTCTATCAGGTATTTGATTTGTCTAATTAAGTACAGGAATACACTATTTACAATTCTCGTTTTATTTTGAAATAATAAACAATAATAAGTTAGGTAAAGGAATGAATCTAAAAAGAAATGAGATTATTAGTATGATCTTTATAATAGGGGCCCCGGGTTGCAATTTCGCCCTGGGCCCCTGAAATATCAGGACCGGCCCTGTGTTTTGGTCACTAGCAACCTCCCCAGGCCACGTAGGCATCCAACATGGCAATCTGACATGGCACAAGATTCAGCCCGGTCCAATTCGATTTTCTACATGGGCCTAGCCCAACAATTCGGCCTATTTGTGTTTTTTCTGTGTGTCAATTTTTGGTTGGGTTCATGGGCCAAGCCCAATATTGCAGCCTTTTTATTGTTGGGTTGTGGCCTTTTTGTCTAAACGAATTTAGTTTTTCTTTTTTTTTTCCAAAAGAAGGGTCCACTAGTCAGATGGGTCCCAGTTGTCAGGTTCTAGTAACAGGTTCCCATTTGTCATGTTGTGGTAAGTGGGTCCCATCAATTCAGACTCATATTCTTCATATTTCAAGCATTATTTAGATTTTCGGAGACAAAAACACACATGATACTTAAATAAGATCAACCAGATCACATAATACAAGCTCTATCCATTCCAATACAGAAGACCATACTGCTTTACAAGCTCTACAAGTGTAACAAGCTCTACAATTGTAATGCTAACAAGCTCTACAAGTTCTTAGATTCAGACTCCTAACAAGCTCTACTAGATGAACAACATGTCGGACTCGCTCGACGACCATAGTCAGGGCTGGGAACAAACAAAACAACAACATGGCTTCCACTGTCATCCTGTTACATGAATTAGAGAAGAATTAGAATAACTGGGGGAAATATATGTCGTAGCTAACAAAGTAAGAAACAATAGTTAACAAGTCTGAGTCATAGAAGCTAGAAGTGTCCCTTCAGAGAGACGAGAACTTAGAATTGATGCATGGATCTTATTCTAAACAGCATAAACACCATGGCAATAAAAAATTAACAGTAACAAGATTAGTGTTAGTAGAATTAAGTACAAGGCAATCACGGGTACAAATCCAGTGCAAGTTAATAGAGAAAATATGTCAAAGTTACTCAGATTTACTAATGTGTTTTTCATACTACCAAATTGAAGGTAAAAGATGTGTACTGATTCAACACTGCAAACTGATTTCTGAAAGCTTTACCAAAACATTGTTTAGTCGCTTGGTGCTAAAGCGATAGATGTTGAACACTAACTGCCAGCGGGTACTAACCAGCAGGTACTGCACCTGCGACCGCCATCACTAGCTTGGAAGCAATAAGCACAACATAGGTAGGATAGGAATCATCCTGGTTGTGTGTTCACGAATCACCTAATAGGTGTCGTGCCTCATAATTGATTTCTGAACTCGTATGCTACACTTGTCTATCCCAAATCAGGGCTCATGAATCCTCATCAAAGTGTGAAATTTTACCTGAAGTAGGGCAGTGGCCACGTCAAAAACCACGTACAGGTCAATGGTCTACGGGGCATGAGAAGCACATCAGGAACCCGGCAGTCGCAAGTTGTCGGGGATATACCCCGCGGCGTAAACCGGCCGGAAGCATAACCCGGCCGGACTTGGCGGTTTACTTGAGACCCGGCTAAAACTTGATGACTCACTGGCGACCCGTTTGGGCCTGGCGGTTTACAGTTCATTGGTAATCCGGTAGGTGGGTCAGAAGAACGACAAGACCCGGTGGCCCAACAGGCGGTTCATGAAGGCCGGTTCATACTATGGTGGGCCGGTTTAAGGAGAAAGGCATGACGAATATTTACCTTACAAGGAGTTAAGACTAGGACTTGTATCCGGTTCGTATTAGAGATTGTCGGTGTACTAGAGTAGGGGTACCCTAGTATCCCGAATTTGTGCACGGGCAGTCGCAGCATCCCGCGGCAAGGCTTGCCGGGTGACCGCCAAGGTCCTCCGTGGTTCCTTTGGAGCCATTCAAGGACAAAGTATCCAAGCCAAGGAGACAAGACCCCGGCAAGAGGAGCTTGCCGGGAAGGCCAACCAAGGCATCTCAAGGAACTTGCCGCGACGCGCCACGCGTCCCGGCAAGGTCCGGTGAGCGACAAGCTCCCGGACGCGACAAGACAACGACCGCGGCAAGGTGCTTGCCGCGGCAAGCCACCACTCTGTGCCCGCGCTCCAGCACATCCACCAACGTGTCGCTCTGGGACCCTTCCAGGCGTACGTGGCGGGAGGCTGTGCAGCCAGCGGTGCGCGGTGACAAGCGGCACTGACAAGATTGCCATCGTGGCGAGCGGTGGCGTCCCTGACGGTCCCTTTTGCACTATTTAGGCGACGCAGACGGGCATTTAATGCCCTGGTCCCCTGCCGTCAGGGTTAGGTATGATACACTGTAGCAGGTAGCTGTACCAACCGCAACACCTTTTCATTTTTACCCTTGTCTATGTTGCCACCTGTCGGTGACCCCTTGAGCATATAAAAGGAGGCCCATGCGCAATGTAGGGGAAGGGGGGAGGAAGAGAACACTCACGCTCGGTCTCGTTAGCTGCTGGGGTGTACTGTAGCACTCCGCGCTCCCGAGCAAGAACTCAATACAAACCACAAAGCAGGAGTAGGGTTTTACGCATCCGTGCGGCCCAAACCTGGGTAAACTGCTTGTGTGCTTCGCCTCGATCCGCTCTTCGTGTGACCCTCGCCCCCGCCGAACCGAAAGGGACTCGGTCCGCCGGTCCCATAGGTGCTCGTGGATTAGTTCCCCGACATCTTCTCGGTCCGCCGGTCCCATAGGTGCTCGTGGATTAGTTCCCCGACAGAGATAGACTAGTCCTAATCCTAATAGGATTCCACATGTAAACCACCCCTTCAACATATATAAGGAGGGGCAGGGCTCCCCAAAGAGGAGAGGAAAAAAGAAGAAACAATCTTAGGGCTAGACACAAAGAGGAGAGACGGTTTACGGCGACTCCCTCGTGATGATAATGAGACCTAGCCTCAAACAACATGTAGGGCTATTACCGGATGATGTTTCTCGGGGCCCGAAGTTGTCTAAATCCTTGTCTTGCGTGTTGATCCGCCCTGCGTCTCTCCTCCCACTCAACCCCTCTCAAGCTACCACATAGATGCGTTGGCCTCGCGACTAAGTCTTGACACTAAGGACATCTGCCGTGACAAATCCACGACAGTTGGCGCCCACCGTGGGGCTGGCGCACGGTGATGTTGAGATCTTGGAGGGATCTCTTCAGGGATTGAGAAGTTCATGATTTGTTGGATGGAAAGAACCGGCGCAGGAGTTTACATCATCGACGAACTGTCAAACGGTATATTCGAGATTCAAGATCAAGAGAACATTAGGGCTGGATTGTTGCTACCGCCATAACTCGCCAAGATCAAGAGAAGGAATTATTCTCGTCGAAACCAAAACTACTGCTACAAGAGCTGTTAGCAGAGAATTGGTGAGCGGGTCCGATGACTACTGTGTCGGGCGGCTGTCCGATCGGCGACGTACGAGTGGTTGCCGTCCACGAAGATTTCAATATCCCAAGAAAGTCTGACACGGTTCGTGGAATACGATTGAAAGTGGCCAAAGATTGCAGCATTTTCCTTAATTAGTATGGAGGGACCCGCACCAGGAAAGCGCCACTCACGTAGGCATCAAATCCCATCAGTCAGAAATTACCAAGGCAATGTTTTCACCAGCGAGTCAACCCTGGTTGAACGGCCGCACCAAGCCACTGTCGCTTCACTGCAGTTTCGTCCGAACCGCCGGTCTGTTCCGAGTCAACTTCGTGTTTTTAAACCGGATCAACTCCGAATCGCTGCTGCTCCACGTCCACAAATCCCAGGCCGTAGCAATCAACCGTGTACTGCTGCCTTTTCTTCTGCCACGAAGGCACTACAGATCACAGAAAAACACAGTCTATCACATCAAGCCAACATGACACCAGATGTTGTTACTAGTACGCAAGGAGTCAAAGGGCAAAATACTATGGATCAGCGGCAGTCATCTACATTAAAAAAGAAAAAGGCTACAGCCTGACCGCTGTCATGTATCTCCATGGCAGTTACTTTCCAAAGACTTGCTACTAGTGCTAATTGAAACGGAATTACAATGGCACAATCTCCAAGAAGGACCATCATCCATCACGTGGAAGACAAGACTAGTCAAATCCAAGTACTACTAGTACTCGGTCACGTGATTACGTGAAGCTGCAATCAATTTCAGGATAATACCACTGAATAAAGGTGTTTAAAAAAAGGGGCGTCAAGGCTAGCCACAAGAAAAATCGAGACAAATCACAAACCACCAGGACTATTATTCGTTATAAAGGTGTCGCAAAGGGATGTGCGCCAGGATTATTTTTTGCACTAGCGCGGACGAGAGAGTCGTCACCCCCGCTACATCAACGCACGCGGTTGACTCGTTGTCCGCCCCCACGGCCGATTCGCACACGTCTGCACCGCTTCCAACGCGGCGGCCGACTCGCTCGTCAGCGCCGGCTTACAGCACTGCGGTCGACTCTTCCGTCCGCATCGGCTTACAATGCCACGGCGGACTCATCTGTTGTTCGGGCGAATCAGGTGATATCCCTCCAAGTATAATTTAGCACATATTGTTTTTATCAAAAAACAAATTACTCCAGCTTGCGATGTTTTTGATGCAGGACAATTGTTCACTACATCAACACGGCATGGTTGACTTGCTCGTCCACGCCGGTTTACGACACCGGTGCCGATCTTCCCCGTCCGCACCGGTTTACAATGTCGCGGCCGGTTCATCTATCCGAGCTGCCTCTGATGTTGTGGTCGCTTTTGTCGTCCGTCTCTCGCGGCCTGGTCTACATCAACATATCGGGCCGCACCTGTCTGCATGAGCTATTTATTGGGCGCACAAGTCGCCGCCACTACAGTTTTGATTAACTTCAAACCGCCAGTTGGAAGGAACCATTGGCCGAGTTGCTGACACGGCTTATATGGGATCATTTACAACCCGCTGCAGTCACCTCAACCTTCTATGGATTCACATTGTGCTATCAATGCTAATGATATACAAGTTATGCCAGTTTATATCACGGTCAAATATGGAGAGCCTCAAGCCAACTCCTCAAGTCACCTTTGAAACTCGGGGGCTACGATGACATGACTCGGCGAATATTGCCAGTTTCAGCAAATTTAAAAACCCCAGGACGATGGAGGGAAGGATAACCCGGTCCCGGAGGCTACTGTTATATTGATGAAAGTTTAAAGCCTGTCAGAAAATTCCCGGTTTAAAAAGTATATGACAGTTACAAAATCCCGGCTCGATGAAGAAGATCCGGGTCGTCAGAAAGGATTCCGGTTTAAAATCCGGCTCAAGGGAAGTCAGTCTGACTGAAGCTCTCAAATATCCGGTGTACAGTCCGGCTCAAGGGAAATCTGTTCTCCCCCAAAGCT
Organism: Triticum aestivum; assembly: GCF_018294505.1. Lineage (NCBI taxonomy): Eukaryota > Viridiplantae > Streptophyta > Magnoliopsida > Poales > Poaceae > Triticum > Triticum aestivum. The sequence continues at coordinate 567,240,096 of NC_057812.1, forward strand.
CTGAAGCGCTCAAATCCAGTTTAACAATGTCCGGTTCAAAAAGGAATTAACTTCTCGCAAGTTCGGGTTTAAAGGCCGTCAGAAAATTTTCCGACTGAAAATGAAGATTTCGGTTTAAAATCTGGTTCAAGGGAAAGATGTCTCCCACAAAGCTTTGAAGCTCTCAATATCCGGTTCAAGATCCCGGTTCAAGAAGAATTTATCTCTTGCAAAAAAAGTTAAAAGTTGCCAAAGAGGACCTGCTGCCATGATGCGCGGTTCAAACATGGGTATCCCGCCTTACTGGCCTGACATATTATCGATCACATGGAGGCTTCTGCTTCATAAAGCGGGGTCTCTGTTCTTTTACATCATGTGAGGTTACACGGAGTTGCTCTAAAGCGGCCTCCGGTTTACCCCTTGAGTTCGCTTTGCTAAAAGCATCGTGTTATATCACTTGGAGGATTGGTCGTGTCCGAACCAATACCATGCCTCTTGATAGGCGAAAGCCACCAGATCACTTGGGGACTAGGTCATGTCTGAACCAGTCATGCCTCTTGATCGGCCTAAGGCCACATAATCACTTGGGGGCTTGGTCGAACCCGAACCATGACCACGCCATTTGGTCGGCATAAATGCCACGATTTCATCTGGGGACCTGGCTGACTAGAACCATAGTTACACCTAACAGGAACTTGGTCGTGTTTAGCCATGGTAACACCATTTGATCAGCTTAAATAAAACTTTTCTTTTGCTTCACACTTTTCTTTGAAGGGGGGGGGGGTTGCTTTTCATTATGTTTCTTAAACCGACAAAAAAAATTCAATTGACGGAACACAGTTCACGTCAATCCGGAGACTATTTGCCCGGTTTAACATCCTCTTATGGAGTAAACCGGTGTTTATCACAACCCGGCATGGTTTTATCATAAACCGGCACAATATGGAAGGAGTTATCAGTACTCAAGATTTGGGTTATCACCCTTACTACAAAAAGTTGGTAAAACCAACGATGTGATTCAATGTCATAGGTATGATATATTTCATATTTGATTATTCTAAATGCAGCCTTGGTTATAAACCCAGGTTATATGTTGAGTATTATGACCCGTCCGACGGTAAACCACCAGGACACTTTAAACTTGTTGTATGCAGAAACAGGTTTGTTAAACCGGCCTGGTTTTTGGACTATAAAGTCACTAGTATATACATATTTGGATTGCGCCGTCGGAGTTATGCGCTTATAAATCATTGGATTATATTATCTTGAATAGCCAACATGGATGGATTTTATGTTTATTAATAACCGGTATTATTGAGTTTTCAAAGTCGCTTTAGCGCAAAGGTTATTATTTTATCAAAGGATATGATTTATTCTACAATGGAAGGAATAATACCGAGTCGCTGCAGGCTCACGACCCGGCACTTGGGGGCTACATTATTCAAATTGAGGTTACATGCAAGTCTCATGTCACTGCAAGCATGCACCATGACACTTGGGGGCTAATGTAAAGTCATTTTTACTAGTCTTATTGAAGACCCGACTCATCATATTATAATGAGCCGGCCCTTGGGGGCTACCAATTGCTCCAGTCAACAATTCAAGTATATATCAAAGTCCCGGTTCAGTATTATTTTACTAAGCCGGCCCTTGGGGGCTACACGTTGTTGTTCAAAGTTTACAAGATTATATTTACAAAGTCCCTGCTCATTATTTGCATAATGACCCGGCCCTTGGGGGCTACACTGGTTGAAATTTTTATGAGCATCAAGCAATTACAAGTCCCAGGTTGCTGCAAACATGACAACCCGGCACTTGGGGGCTACATATATGGAGTATTCAGTTTATATAATTGAGATGAACAAACCGGATTTCCTCAAGGTTGAAACACTTATTGGAGCAAGTCTTAAGTTATCACTATGTTCTCCTCTTAAGACTTGGGGGCTACAGGTATTATGCATATAAAGGAGGAACATCTTCTTTTTATCAGTTTTGAGCAAATCAGGAAGATCAATTACATGACTAGGTGTCTACAACAATCATAACCCGGCATCATCAACAATCATAAATCGGAATTATCAGTTTTTATAAACCGGCAGTTTTAGCAATGATAAACCGGCAAGTTCTACATCTTCAAACCGGATGGATATCAGATAAGTATTTCAAGCCCAAAATTTCTTAAGCCGGCGTTTTTTGAAACCGACTCAAGTGGATTATTCTTCACAATATTTTTCTATGAGAAACCAACGTTAGCAATTTAAAGTATGAAGCTGATTATTGATCCGGATTCCTTAAAAGAAGGGAATGACAAGGACTAAAGGATGATCAGGTGCCGGTCCACAAGAATTCTTAACCCGGAGCACAACCTGTCAAATTTGTTCTTGTGTTTATTTTACAGGATCAGTTTAATATGGATAAATCCAAATTAAACTGGGGGCTAATGTCGGGGATATACCCCGCGACGTAAACCGGCCGGAAGCATAACCCGGCCGGACTTGGCGGTTTACTTGAGACCCGGCTAAAACTTGATGACTCACTGGCGACCCGTTTGGGCCTGGCGGTTTACGGTTCATTGGTAATCCGGCAGGCGGGTCAGAAGAACGACAAGACCCGGTGGCCCAACAGGCGGTTCATGAAGGCCGGTTCATACTATGGTGTGCCGGTTTAAGGAGAAAGGCATGACGAATATTTACCTTACAAGGAGTTAAGACCAGGACTTGTATCCGGTTCGTATTAGAGATAGACTAGTCCTAATCCTAATAGGATTCCACATGTAAACCGCCCCTTCAACATATATAAGGAGGGGCAGGCCTCCCCAAAGAGGAGAGGAAAAAAGAAGAAACAATCTTAGGGCTAGACACAAAGAGGAGAGCCGGTTTACCGCGACTCCCTCGTGATGATAATGAGACCTAGCCTCAAACAGCATCTAGGGCTATTACCGGATGATGTTTCCCGGGGCCCGAAGCTGTCTAAATCCTTGTCTTGCGTGTTGATCCGCCCTGCGTCTCTCGTCCCACTCAACCCCTCTCAAGCTACCACATAGATGCATTGGCCTCGCGACTAAGTCCTGACACTAAGGACATCTGCCGTGACAAATCCACGACACAAGTGGCAGACGAAAAAAAATACTGCTAGGGAATCTGTACACGAATGAGGCATAGAGCAGCAAAATAAGATATATATTCATGATCTTCACAGCATGAATCCAAATCCTACGGCTGATAGTGGCCCTTTTTATACTACAAAAGACACCTGTACATGACCATTGACACCGTTCAAGAATCACAACAGCACACTAAGAACAATGACAGGCCCCGCAAGCCTCTGACATACTGTACACGGCAATAGGAGCAAAAATCTAATAAATTCATTACAGGCTTGCCAATAAAAATAACAAGTTACCTACACACAAGGAAACATAAACTTGAGAGGTTGAGATCAAGGCCTATCAACTACATCATATATATATGCATCAAAAAACAAGGCCATATGGATCAATGCATCATAATTATCAGTTTTAAACACTACAGGATCAGAGCCATATTAATCTTAGCCAAAGTTCAAGACTGAAAATGTAAGCATTTTACAGTATATGTATGCACTATGTTAAACCATTAAATGGGTGATTAGTAAGGGATGGTAAAATATTTGCAGATTTCATATTAGTGGACTACTTGCACGTTGACAAGAGCAACTGTATTCCTAGTGAAAATTGAACTTGGGGTTTGACAAATCAAACAAAAGACAGCAATGACAACTGAAGCACTTGAGCTCTTTTATATTCTCAAAGACAGCAGAAAGCACACAAATTAGTACAAATATATTATGCTTAGCCAGTGCTAAGAATTCAAGTGTTGCACAGTAATAGACCCACCCCTCCCCTAATAAGTAATGCTTTTTAAATGGTTGATTAGTCAGAGATGGTTTAGTAATTGCGTTCCCTGCTATTGAATTGCTTGCACTGTGATGAGAGCCAAAGTATTCTACTAGTAATGTACAGTATATTAGTATATTATGCTTGTCAAGTGTTACAGGCTTCTACTAGTAATGTACAGTAATTTAGCGCCGGACAGTGAAAGAATTATCAAGCAGGGCAAAACAGCAGCATGGCCATCAACTCTATCAGGTAAGATCAAGAACACTAATATTAACAAAGACATATCTTCCTTTATGTGAACAAGTGTGCTTCCTTCATTAATTAGCAGTAGTAATTGTTCCATGCTAATACAAGCACACACCCTGGCCTATCAAAGTCTGAATCTAATTAAATCGTGCCATGGACGTGTCATATCACCAAGGCAAGTACTAGTAAATCTGTGCATCATTTTTCAGATAGATAAAAATGTAGTTGTACTCATCCTAACTAGCGTTGTGTAGCAGCGCTAGAGGAAAGGCGGTTGTCAGTAAACTACATGGCGTGTCAAAAATGTTCCAAAGGCTAGTACGGTAGCAAAAATGAACTCTTCCCTCCAAGCAAATCAACCGTCAGTCAGTTAGGTGTAACCTGTCCATGTGTACAGAAACAAGAACATATGGATCAATATGCATTAGCAGCAGCAGAAATTGACCCTAGATAATAATCTTTCACATACCCAGTAACATAATAATATGTGCATTCGACAACAGTAACAGTCCAAAAAATATGAACCTTAGGAACAACAATCTGTCCAAAAAAATCACATCGGGAGGGGAACTGGAAGATGGACCTTAGGAAGAGCGCCAGGGTTGAGCTCGTGCAAGGCCACTTGGTTCTCCAACACCCACGTCCTGCAGCAAGGGAAACCACATCCATCTGGTTGCTGCTGCTCGTCCATGGCTGGGCGTCCTACATACATCCGGCTGTAGCTGCTCATCCATGGCAGGAAACCACATCACATGTCAGTCAAGGGAAGTATTTGTGAAGTTAGCCTTGCAATCTTTTGTAATGCAGAAAGCATAAGAGCCTTTCAGAGATTTGATGTGTTGGATTAGGAAGCAAGTGACCATAGTGGGGTTGCCGGGGTTGAAAACTTAACACATACAAATCATTAGTTTACAAAGTAGGCTACCGCATTACTACTTGAAATAAAGAGCAGCAGCTGCTAATAAGCTATGTCATATGACAAGTGAACTAGAATTCACTGTGTAGGTAAGACTAAGTGGACTAACTATCTCTTCTTGCTTGATTCCATAAGTTGCAACCAATAGCTTAAATTCCTTTATGTACTAGGGATTCTTTGCTGAACACAAACTAGATATGACACTAGATTATAACCTAAACTGATAAAAAGTGATAGCTACCAATGCTACCACCTATGTGCCACTCCTAACTCGGTACACACTCTATGACTACCAATCAGGTGATTCTCCTGATCTGGCCCGACTCCAACAGATATCCTAGATGGAGATCACGGTGCCGGACCCTTCCTTGTAGTGGAACATAATAAGTGTGGCCCAACATAACAAGCAGCGCGCAACTTAACCGCAGCAGCAAGCAAAGCGAAGCAAAAAGGGGATGTGGTTTCCTACGCGGCGAGATGCGCTGGAGGCCGCAGAAGGGCACTTTCAGGTTGATCCACCAGCGAGGCAATGCAGATCCGTCGGGGGAAGGCCGCTGGGGTCGTCCTTGTTCCGACGGAGGAGAAGATCCTTGCGGTTGGAGAAGAAGTCCGGCGTACCCTCACCTAGGACAGAGATGAGATAAGGGTCAGAGGAGATAAGAGCAAGCAGATAAGGGCAGAGAGGGGAAGGATGATGCGTACCTTCACCAAGTCCATGGGGGAGGAGAAGCACGCCGATGTTGCCTCGGTGTGGTTGAGGAGGAGGAGCACCTCATCTCCTGATGCATGCTCGTGGAGCCGGACATCAGCTAAGCCCACTCGACCATGGCGTGCGCGAGGGAGTCGGTGAGGGCCTCCCGATGGGCCTTCTTCTCCTCCGCCAGTACCCACGACGAGCGAGCGGGAGGACGCGGGCGAAGGCGTCGGTGATCCCGCGGTAGGGCCGAGAGAGGGCGCCCCAGCACAGCATCTCGGTCTGGTTCTGCAGCAGTAGCTTGACGCGCTCCACCGGCCCCGCCCCCGTCTTGGCCAACACCGCCGCCGCGCCGCTCGCGCCGCCCTGGCGGGCGACCTGGCAGATGTAGTCGCCCCTGTCGAGGATGTAGTTGTCCCTGTCGAGGATGTAGCCGCCCGCACCGCCCTGGTGGCCAACCGGAGAGCCAGCGCGGAGCTGACCAAACGGAACCCTAGCGCGTCGCCCGACCTGCTCGACTCGATCTGGGGCATAGGGCAGGGAGAGATGGTGAGGGAAGGGAGGGACGAGGTCGGCGGCGGTGGTGAGGAGGGCTGCGAGGTCGGCGGTGGGTGGGAGGGGCGGGGGGAGGACTGGATCGGGGAAAGAAGGCCGGGAGTGGCTGGATCGAGGGAGGAGGTGGCGGCGGCTGCGAGGAGAGGAGGGAGTCGATGGGATCTGACCTAGGGTTTGGGCTGCGGGTGGGGGGTATCTCTTTTTCATTTTATTTTCTTTTTTTCTGTAGATAGATGGATGGATGGATGTGGGATGGAGAGATGGATGGATGGATGGATGGGCGCCATGTCATCAATCCGTGGGAAGAGTCCTGATTGGTTCAAAAACCAGTGATTTAAAAAATTATCTAAGTACTAAAAATAGAGGGATTTTGTGAAGTAGCTATCAAAAATATTTTGTAAAATGGCACCACACAAATTTTCACTAGAGTTAGACCACATTTTATGGATAAGGACTAATTTCTATGCATTTCTGATCTTTCTAGCTATTTTTAATCATTTTCCGAGTGCCCAAAATGACTTTTTTTTGTGAAGGACCTACCATATATTTGTTGCAAAATTGGACCAAATCAATTTTCTAAAATACTAGGACATATTTAATGCACAATTGACCAAATGGTTGGGTGTAAAAAGTTTTGATCCACCTCTCGTGAAAAAGACAAATTTCTACTTATTCAGCTGGAAGCGGGTCAAATTTGAACTGCAGCTGCCTCATAGTTTGCTATTTATTTTTTACAAAAATCATTTCTAGGTACATAAGTATCTATTTAATCAGAGAAACACAAAAAAATTCCAAGATGCAACCACTAGCTAGGAACGGTCATTCCCGCCGTTTTGACCGCATTTTGAAACAGGCATAAAAAATTCAAAAAAAATCAAAAAATTGGGAAACCTTCGCATTGTGTCATTATATGTGGCCAAATTCCCAGGAAAATAACAAACTTGTAATAAGGCAATTATTTTAAAAAGTGTTCTCAGAAACGAGCTATTACGTGTGGAGATCAATGGCTTTCAAGCCAAATGATCAATCTTATGGCCACATTCATGGAATAGTTTGTTCAAATGATCTCATATTGTGCACAAGGGTGCATATTGGAATGGCAAACAATGTTGCCTAAGGAAGTTTTCTTTTTCTTTGGACGAAAGAACCATTTTCCATTTTTCGAGTGCCCAAAAGGGACTTTTTTTGTGAAGGACCTACCATATATTTGTTGCAAAATTGGACCAAATCAATTTTCTAAAATACTAGGACATATTTAATGCACAATTGACTAAATGGTTGGGTGTAAAAAGTTTTGATCCACCTCTCGTGAAAAAGACAAATTTCCGCCGATTCAGCTGGAAGCGGGTCAAATTTGAACTGCAGCTGCCTCATAGTTTGCTATTTATTTTTTCCAAAAATCATTTCTAGGTACATAAGTACCTATTTAATCATAGAAATACCAAAGAAATCCAAGATTCAACCACTAGCTAGGAACGGTCATTCTCGCCGTTTTGACCGCATTTTGAAACGGGCATAAAAAATTCAAAAAAAACAAAAAATTGGGAAACCTTCGCATTGTGTCATTATATGTGGCCAAGTTCCCAGGAAAAATAACAAACTTGTAATAAGGCAATTATTTTAAAAAAGTGTTCTCAGAAACAAGCTATCACGTGTGGAGATCAATGGCTTTCAAGCCAAATGATCAATCTTATGGCCACATTCATGGCATAGTTTGTTCAAATGATCTCATATTGTGCACAAGGGTGCATATTGGAATGACAAACAATGTTGCCTAAGGAAGTTTTCATTTTCTTTGGACGAAAAAACCATTTTCCATTTTTCGAGTGCCCAAAAGGAGGTTTTTTTGTGAAGGACCTCCCAAATAATTGTTGCAAAATTGGACCAAATCATTTTTCTAAAATACCAGGACATATTTAATGCACAATTGACAAAATGGTTGGGTGTAAAAAGTTTTGATCCACCTCTCGTGAAAAAGACAAATTTCCGCCGATTCAGTAGGAAGCGGGTCAAATTTGAACTGCACCCGTCTCATAGTTTGCTATTTATTTTTTCCAAAAATCATTTCTAGGTACATAAGTACCTATTTAATCATAAATACATGGTTTGGTGGCGATACGTCGAGGTTTGGGCGGTGGCCGAGGGCCCCAACTCTAGAGCGCGTAAACTCGCATGCCCGCCGCGTGGTCACCGCGTGACCCTGGCATTGCCATGTGTTCTGAGCGGCATAGGCATGTCTAGTGGGTTGGTCACTCCCCAAGTAGGTGCTAGGAAGAAAATTACAACATAAGATTCTCACGAGGAGACCGATCGATGCTCAAACATGAATAAGCAACCAAGTGTTTGATTAGCGGTACGGGAAATGCACATGGCCAATGGGCGTGAGTTTTGGCCGAGGATGGTCATCTACTAAGGAGAATGTATTCACAAATTTTCAGCTCAAAAGGAGGATCCTAGGTGGTACTTGCTTTGCAAAGTACCACACTGGACAAAAATATGAATGTTGAAGCTGGGCTCAAAATAATGATGGATTGAGCTGAAATTTGGTGGAGGATGGTTATTTGGGCATAGGAAAGCATTGTAGAAAATTGATATCATTTTGACATGCCAAAGTAGTACTTCCTTCACAATGCTCTTCTATGGACAAAAACTTGGAAAAACTAGTGAGAGAGATTGGATGAATGAAATGAGCTAAAAATTGGTGTAGGTAAGTTACATAGGTATGGTCATGCGCTGGTAAATTTTCAGATCATTTGGGTAAGCCTAGATAGTACTTACTTCACAAAGCTTCTCTCGAGGTAGAAACTTTGGAAATTTCCTGAGAAAGATTTACTAGGAAAATTGAGCTAAATATTATCATGTGGCAATGATTTGGGTATGGAAGAGTGCCCGAAAAGTTTGAGGGTAATAGGAGGGGCCTATATAACACTTGCTTTGCAACGTGCCAATTTGGCCATAAAATATAAATTGAACCTGGGCTCACATAGATGATTTGACTGAGCTGCAACTTGGAGGAGGGTGATAATTTGGGCATATGAAGGAACTGTATAAATTTCATGTCATTTAGAGATATAAAAAAGGTACTTCCTTCACAATGCTTCTAGGTGGACAAAAACTTTGGAAATTTGCCGAGGAAGATTTGCTAGGCAAATGGAGCTGAATTTTGTCATGCGGTAATGATTTGGATAGGAAAGAGTGCCCAAAAATTCCGAGGGCAATCAAGAATATATAATAGCACTTCCTTCATAAAGTGTTGTTGTGAACAGAATAGGAAAATGAATATTGTTGAATTAGTTTTGAACTAGGCAAGGAAGGATTTTTACATATTTGATGAAGATATGCCTCAAAGAATTTATGAGATTTTTTGGGGAATTTTGGGAATGATAGAAATATAGGTTGCTTCACAACCTAGGGCAAAAACTGCCACATGGACATGACACATAGGCAGAACTGATGAGATGGCTCCTAGTCATCACAACCCACCACAATCTACAAGGCTATGACCATCTATATTGGTCATTAACAACTAGAAATAAGGCAGCGGACTAGCACTGTTTGCTTTGTGACCATTTCGTGTAAGGAAATTACGACCTTTCTGACCAAAATGGTCGCAATGGTTTAGGGTTTGGAGCCCCCTGAACAGCTTTTGACCAATTGGTCTAAAATGGTCATAAATTTATGACCAATTTTTCAAGGGTCACTGACAGAAGGTCATAAGTTGACATATTTCTTGTAGTGTTTCTTGTGTCGTAATTTTATCTCTGTTAGTTTCTGTCATTGCCCTAGGGAAGCTAATATGGCGGCTGATCTTTTGGCTACTAAGTCGGAGCCCTCGCGAACTATTGTGTGGCAGAACGAGGCTCCAGACTTTCTGCTCGATGTAATCACAAATGATGTAGCCCTATTTTCACATGAAATATAAACTGCCATGATGGCATTTCCCTTAAAAAAAGAGTACTACTCTTGTTATAAAATTATTGCATCCGAATGTGCAGATGCTGCAACCGATGAATCCAAAAGCTGGAACCGATGAATAAAAATAGAGGGGCGGCGAAGAAGTTGAAACCACCGATACGAGTGTTACAATCATTGACAAAAAAAAGCTTCAAGCCTAGATCGAAAAAGCTTCAACCATCGACAGCGGAAACTTCAACCAGCCACTGCCAAACTAAAAAAGTTGCAACCATTACTTAAAAAGTTTCAACCATATGTGAAAAAAGCTTCAACTGGAAGATATACAAAGTTTCAGCCGGGCACCGCAAGACGAAAGAAGTTGCAACCGTTTATAGAACAAGCTTCAATCATGGATGAGAAAAGCTTCAATCAACACGGTGGAAAGCTTAACTTGTGAAAAATGCTTCAACCGACATGAAAAAAGCTTCATCCGATGTGAGAAAAAGCTTCAACTGTCACGCTAATGGTGTGAGTGGCGACGTTGAGAGCTGCGGCCGGCGGCATGACGATGCAGCGACGGATGTGCTACGATGGCGGCTGCTAGGTCCTGCAACGACATAGGTGTCGGCGTGCTACAAGACGGATGTGTTTTGCTATGGGGGCGACCGCTTCCTGCTGGACCAGAAATGGCGGATCTGCGAATGGCGACCATCCGCGACGAGGGCGGCAGCCGACGGCGAGGAGGCTGCGGCTGACGGCGACGGATGGCTGGTGGGCTGACTGGCATCTGGATGGATCACGGGGGCTGCTCGCGAAGCGCCATGGCTTTTTTCCCCAATAAAGCGGTTGGGGAAGAAAGGTATCCTACGTCTAATACAATGAATCGTACGGTATAGGTGCGACCAGCCCAAATTTGGGCCAGTGCACCGGCGTCTATCATCGCCCTTATTGTTCACACATGATTACCGGCCCGCACGAATTAATTAATGAACACAATTATTATTTAGGACACTGTTCATTCATTGACTACCATGGGTCAAATTGATAGAGCCCTTGAAAAAAAATCAAAAAAAGGACTCCCAACTTATCCGGTTTAATATAGTAGTATAATATACTCTCTTTTTTGCGGGTGCAGTAGTATAATATACTCGGCGTCGAGACTGCAATTGGTAGGACTAGAAGTTGCGGCGACGCGACAAACTTCGATCGGATTCAAACGCGGCACACCTACCGACTGACATACTCCCTCCGTTCTAAATTACTCGTTGTAGTATTAGTTCAAATTGTTTGTCAGCTTTTATGCTGCAATGCGACGCCACAGACGCATGAGACATGAAGACCAAAACTAATATAATTATAATTTCACTACTCTATCTTAATGCCACGTTCCTACACCTATTTGGTCGCCGACTCATGGGCATATACGAAGTGCGCATAACGTGTAAGCATCCACTACTAATTTCAGAACCAGCTGCTGAAGATGAAGGACATGTGAGTACAAGTCATATCATCAACAATTAATAAAGTCGTGAGGGTGGAGTACAAGCAAAATAATTCTCTCTTTGTTCACAAATATAAAGTGTTTATGTTTTGAATATTTTGATATGGATTACACACGGACTAAAATGAATGAACAAACACACTAAAACGTGCCTATATACATTATGATCCACAAAAGGTTAGTTATTTGAGGCAGCTCGAAAAAATAATAGCACGGATATGGCAGAACAGATAAAGACATGATTTGCACGTTGTCTCAAATAACTTATGAAGAGTATCATTCATTGGACGACTATTTTTGAATCGTATTTTTTTCGATCACATTACTTATGGCGGAACAGTTGATCAAATAACTGCTCGCAAAAACAAATGATAAAGACATGATTTGCATGTTGTAGCTCGAAAAAAAAACTATTGCTATCTATGAACATACATATGATCAAAATTTCCGCACGAGAAACGGATTGAATTTGCACGCTGAATACAAGGGGTCTTGTCAACATGTCGTTATTAGCAAGTACTCCCTCCGTCCCAAAATATAAAAACGTTTTTTACACTAGCATAGTATCGACAACGTACTTATATTTTGGGACAGAGGGAATACATGCTAGCGACACAATGGAACTCCCAATGAAAGCACTAATGTCGGTGTCAAAACCGGCAGATCTCGGGTAGGGGGTCTCGAACTATGCGTCTGAGGTTGGTGGTATCAAGGGACAAGTGGGACACAATGTTTATCCATGTTCAGGCCCTCTTAATAGAGGTAAAACCCTATGTCCTGCTTGATTATATTCGATGAGTATGGGGGTTACAAGAGTTGATCTACCTCGAGATCCTAATGGCTAAACCCTAGATGTCTAGCCTATGAGAATTCTGATAGCCTCTACGGACTAAACCCTCCGGTTTATATACACATGGAGGGGCCTAGGGTTGTACAGAGTCGGTTCGTAAAGAAAGGAAATAACATATCAGGACACCAATCTTGCCATCCACGCATATAGGAGTCCTACCCGGACACGGGGAATGTCTTCTGCTTTTATCTTCACAGCCCATTAGTCCGGCCCATATCAAATAGTCTGAACACCCGAGGACTCCCTAATGGCCAGAACTCCCTCAATAACCCTGCAATATAAATTGTCACAAACAGTAAAAAAGTCAAAAGGTGACAAAAAGGCTAGCGTGCATCCTTTGCTTGGTGTTGTTGACCATGTTTGCTTCCACCCCTCACCAGTGATATTTTGTGCAGATCAGTGTGGATCTAGGGAGGTCTTGCTACTTGTGAGCTGCGTTGGGATTTCCTCGAAGAGGAAAGGATGATGCAATACAATAGAGATAAGTATTTCCCTCAGTTAAGAACCAAGGTTATCAATCCAGTCTGAGAACCACACAAGACCTCATGAACAACACCTACAGACAAAAGAACAAATACTTGCACCCAGCGCAAACAAGGGTTGTCAATCCCTTGGTGGTTAATTTCAAGGATAAAATCTCGTAGTGATAGATAGATAAACAAAAACACAAAAGAAAATAATGGTAAATAAATTGCACTAGGTTATTTTTGGATTTTATATATGATAAAGATAAAGCCGGGGGCCATAGTTTTCACTAAAGGATTCTCTCTCGAACAAAAAGCATATGGTGGGTAAACAAACTACTACTGGGCAATTGATAGAAAAGCACATGGTTATGACGATATCCAAGGCAATGATCATGTATATATGCATCACGTCCGAGATAAGTAGATCGACTCCTGCCTGCATCTACTACTATTACTCCACACATCGACCGCTATCCAACATGCATCTAGAGTATTAAGTTCATCAAGAACGGAGTAACGCCTTAAGCAAGATGACATGATGTAGACAAAGTAAATCCAATCAATATGAATAAACCCCATAGTTTTCCCTTTGATGGCAACAATACAAATACATGTCTTCTCCCTTTCCGCCATTGGGATATAGAGTGTCGCAAGATTGAACCCATTACAAAGCACTCTCCCATTGCAAGACAAATCAATCTAGTTGGCCAAACCAAACAGATAGATCGGAGAGAAATACAAAGCTATAATGATCATGCATAAAAGAGTTCAGAGAAGACTCAAATAATATTCATAGATAATCTGATCATAAACCCACAATTCATCAGATCCCAATAAAACACACTGCAAAAAGAAGATTACATCGAATAGATCTCCAAAAACATCGAGGAGAACATCGTATTGAAGATCAAAGAGAGAGAAGAAGTAATCTAGCTACTAGCTATGGACCCGTAGGTTTGTGGTAAACTACTCACACATCATCGAAAGGGCAACAAGGTTGGTGTAGAGGCCCTCTGTGATCGATTCTCCCTCCGGCAGAGTACCGGAAAAGGCCTCCAGATGGAATCTCGCAAGAACAGAGATTTGCGGCGGCGGAAAAAGTATTTGGGTGGCTCTCTATTGGTTTCCTGATTTTAGAAAATTTATAGAGTTAGAATTAGGTCAAATGGATGAACGAGGGGCCCACAAGGTACTAGGGAATGCCCTAGTGCCTTGTGGCCTCTCCTTCGCCTTCTGGCCTCCTCTCAAAGCTTCTAGGGTCTCTTATGTCCAGAAAAAAATTGTCAAAAAGTTTTGTGGCATTTGGACTTTGTTTGATACTGATTTTCTGGAAAACCAAAAATAGGCAAAAAAAACAGCAACTGGCACTTGGCACTAAGTTAATTGGTTAGTCCCAAAAAATGATATAGTGTTGCATATAATTGCATATAAACATCCAAGATTGATATTATAATAACATGGAACAATCAAAAATTATAGATATGTCAGAAACGTATCTGGTCTGAGGGAGGTAGCACCTGGGAGGGAGATGTTAAGTTGGCGCACGGGCGGCATACAATGACCCCATCATCAGCCCCATCGCGAACTAGACCCCGTGTAGGGTGTATGTCATCGACTGCATGGTCGCGTGCACATAGGACTACGTTGGCCCGACGGATGCCCAAGGCCCGAGATACGACACCGATGTTGCGCTAGGAAGGACCAGGAGGATAGTGTTAGGATGATCTCCACCGAGTGGGCCCAACGGCCCACCGAGCCCTTAGATCCGGGCCCTGATGGGGGCGCTCAACCCACTATGGGTGACGGGCCCCTGTCACATGCACTATATAAAGAGGTGGGGGCCGGCGGCTCGCATCACGAGGTTCATCACGACGCCGCACTCCCCACCTACTCCCCTACCGATCTAGGGTTAGTGCAGTGCTGACGGGAAGCACCGCCACCACTTCGCCCACTCTTTGCCATAGGCACCGCCACCATCTACCATGGCAACCCCATTGGGCTCCTCAAACCAAAGGCAAGGTAAAACTACTGGATTGATATAGCCTACCTGATCTACAGTTCTATCAATGGTATCAGAGCTTATCTAGGATTAGTTTTTCGGGTAGAAACAACAGAGATCCATCCCTCCCCTTACCAGATCGGATCAAATCCGAACCCTAAACAGAGAGAAAAAAAGTTTATGAATCGCTCCTCAGAGTTGTGCGCCGCCGTCATGGCCGCGCCGTTCCTCTCGATCCGAACGGGCATCGGCATGCCGAGCCATTCGGAAGAAGAACACAGGAAGTGGGGGGCACCTCGCCTTTGCCACTGCCAAAAGAACAAACCCCATCGGGGCAAAGGGCACCCCACCGAGCCATTTGACGGCGCCGCGTCCACCCTTGAGGTGCTCGCGCACGCCGGCAAAGGGGCCAGCAGGGGCGCCGCCTCCACATCCTCGTGCGGTGCAGTGGCTTCGGCGCCATCGCCGTCTGGTGACAGAGATCGAATAGGGAAGCAGAGGAGGGCTCAGCGCGTCTCTCTCTCTCAACCACAGAAGAGAAGGGGAAGGGAAGAAGAGGTTGGCGCGGTGCGGTGGCCTTCGGCGCCGTCGCCGGCGGCCGGGCCGTCGCTGCCGCCCCGACCGGAGAGAGATCGAAGAGAGAGACGAAGGGGGCAGAGAAATGAGCTAGGGTTTCGGTCGGGAGTCCCTCTCCCACGTTTTTGTTCAAGAGAAAAGTGCGGTGGACCGTCCGATCAGATCGGACGGCCACGATGCCAACCCTAGCTCCCCCCGGGCCAGTGGGCCGAAAGTCAGTTGGGCCTTTGGCCGGCGGACCAGGTCAGAGAGGCATGCGCCCGCGCCGGGCCATTTGGGCCGAAAGTAGAGGAGGCGCAGCTGCGGAGGCCCAACGCGCGCGGTTGTTTCTTTTTGTTGTTTTCTTCTTTTTTGTCCAGTTTTGGGCAAACGTAATACAGTTTTTTTTCTATTCAAATTATTCGTTGAATTTTTTGTTTAGAAAATAGAAAAGTAAACAGAAAAAGCTTCTGAAAATGAAAATAGAAAATTTTCAGAAAAAGAAATGTTCTTGAATTTTATATAGAAAATAACAAAGTTCATGAATTTTTTATTTAGTCAAAGAAAAGTTTCTATAAAGAATAAAAAGTTCATGAATTTTTATTCATGTTTTCCACTGCAAAGTAAAATTTTAATCCTCCAATTAAACTGGAACCAACGGGAAAATTTAATTGGAAGAATTGTTCTTAGCAATGTTTTTTCCCCTGTGGGTGAAATCAGATTCAAATAGTCTACTATATGATAAAAAGAAAGATATTTGTTTTAAAGTTAAAATATGGTATTGTTATTTTCTGACCAATGTTGATGATAACAGTACTCCCTCCATTCCACAATGTAGTGCTTCCTTTATCCACGTGCTCCAACTTTGACCGTAAATTTAACTACCAAGACCGATTGCGGCGGGAGCAAAAATTATATCAGTGAATTCGTATTCGAAAGAAGTTTTCAATTATATAATTTTTTTCTCCCGCCGCAGTTGGTCTCGTTGGTTAAATTTATGGTCAAAGTTGAACCTCGGGAAGCGCGGGCGCACTATATTTTGGAATGGAGTGAGTACTAATGAGTCTTATGTTCAAAGCTTAAATCTCTGATAAATTTTGTATCGAAGTGATCAATTTTCAGAGAACAGTTAAAGATGAAGAAATGCTCTTGAACTAGAGAAATGTATATTTCTTGTTTCCGCTGTGATAAAGTTGATGATGATAATTCCTTCTTAGCAAAGTTGTTTAATAGAAATACTATCATCACATGTTTATGATTAATATGCATTATTTCCATTTCCGCCCAACGGTGATATGAAATTAATGTAGAAGAATGATGTTTCATTCTAATTCTACCACAATGGTGATTTAGAGTATAAAAGAAAGTTTTTTTTAAAAAAGGTTTAATGTGCATTATTTTAACCAGACCAACGTAGGGTTATTTTTATGCTAATTATTGTTGATTATTGGCTAAGTTTTCTCAGACTAAAAGTTTTCCATGCTTTCATTCGTGAAAGCAAATGGCTGGGTACTTGTGACCCGAAAGAACCAAGAAAAGTCATAACGTGAGGGAGTATGTTCTCTCTAAATAATGGCTTAAAAAGAGATAGATCATTGAGAGTCTTGGTTGACGAATGTCTTTCATGTAATCTCTATGAAGAACATTTTTCAGTCAACATGATTTGAGACGAAACAAGCAACATGCGTGTTTAATTTGACCAACGTCGGATTAAGCATGTGTGTCAAAGAGCGTTTAGATTTATTTCTAAATTTGATGATTGCATATGCAGTCAAAAGAGCTAATTCTGGCATTTATGTCCCTTACAGGGAATTACCCGCAAAGCAGAAAAAGATGATTATGATAAAATCCACACGGCGGGGAAAAGTCTGGGAAAATACATGCGTAACTGGGTAAAGTTGACATAGTCTTATGTCAAAAAATCCTATATGCCAAGAGAAATTTTGGCAAAGGACTTATCCTGTATGACAGGAGAAAGATATGATGACTCATGTGCGTTTAATGTGTCCCACTCTAGGAGAAAAGTATGGAGTAGCTATTATGCTTTCCTAATATCGACCGTACACCTCATGTGTAACGATCATTAAGCACTCAATAAATCTAAAGAGAATAAAAAGTGAGAGACGAACCTAAAGATAAGATTGATATGCAAGTGTGACTTGCAAAAGTACTAATGATAAAGAACTCTGTTGAGTTTCTGAAATGGAATGAGGAAAAAGTACTCCCATACCAGTTAACAGATAACCTCATTTCGCATGAAGTAATTAGATGAATGAAATAGATAATTGAAGTTTCCTCAATTCACAAAAGTTATGAATGGTTTTCGAAATTGTGGCAGAAAATTTCTTGCCACATCTCGAGGGGGGGAAAGAAATATTAGATAAATTGAGAATGATGAAACTCCCCTATACTTTAGATAATGTGATGCACATTATCCATTAATGAAGAATGTGATCGTCCGGGGGAGTACGGTGGTCATAATAATACCCCTAAAGAAAAGAAATATTTGTATTCCTGGATCTTTTACAGTTTCAACTGCAGACTAAGGAGTACTAAGATGGTGCTTAAAAGTGCCATAAAGAAGAAAGTTTTACCAGAATAAAACCCAAATAATAAAGTTTAAAGATACCCCATTTTAGTGAAGATGGAGTAATCTGGGGGAGCATGGTATGAAAATACCAAAGACTATAGAATTAATTTGCCTTTTGGCAATCACAGAGCAACAATGGCCCCATATGAAAGAAGTGCTAGTACCTGAGACACAAATTGTCTTAAGGAATGAGATAATTAGATACTTCTGATTGCTATAAAGTCTATGTTAGTGAAATTCAAATGGAGGTAGACCCCACCTCATTTAAAGCATTTAGTCATGCTTTGAGACTCATAAGTAATTTCCAATGAAGCCAAAACAGTAGGCTGTAAAGGGTCTACAAGGTCAATGTGACTCCAAAGGAAATAGATTACAATGAGTGTTAAGTGCCACATCATGATCGACATCATGATCTGAGTTACATCAGATGAAAGAAAAGAACACAAGGGATACTGCTTCAAGAAGCCTTTTATGGACTAGGGCAAGTCTCTAGACAATGGCTTTTAAAAGTTAAAAGAATCGTATGTTATTTTGGGTTAAAGAAAATGAGAGGACAATTGTATTCGTGCAAAGTTATAGAAAGGGAAATTCATTTCCTAATTCTGTGCATGTGGATGACATTTCTACTTGCTAGTGGTGATGTCAATCTACTGCAGGAGGAGAAAAGAAGTTCTTG
Source organism: Triticum aestivum (assembly GCF_018294505.1). Lineage (NCBI taxonomy): Eukaryota > Viridiplantae > Streptophyta > Magnoliopsida > Poales > Poaceae > Triticum > Triticum aestivum. The sequence continues at coordinate 567,258,895 of NC_057812.1, forward strand.
TCCTCAAAGTTCAAAAGAATGTTCTCGGTAGAGTGTCTCTCATTATAAGTATCGAGATTCACGAAGAAAAGAATAAAAGGGGTATTAGGAATGTTGCATGGACATGCTAAGAGAGGTATCTAAAGTATGCATGCAAGAAAACCTACGTCTGTTCTTATAGTCAAGGGTAATGGAACTGAAACTATGGTGTTCCAAAAGTTCACGAGAAAATATTCAAAACAGATATGGTACCATATGCTTCAGTTGTTGGAAGCTCAATATATTACCCTAACACAGTTCACATATCCGGGTTGTTTTGGCAATGTCAACTCCATATATAGATAACTGGAATGGAGTCAAAGATATCGGCCTCACGCTGAAAGACATAAGTGCTCTCGAAAGATTGTGAGTACAAAGACAAGACTTGTGAAAAGTATAGCGAAATCCACAATTACCGCTAACTTTCACACTTGGAGTTTTTGTGTGGAAAAGCTCCAAAGAATGAAACAATTATCATCAATGTGATGCAAAAATATTTTATAGCTTGATATGAGGCTGAGGGACAGGCAAAATGGTTAAGGAGATATGTACCCGGAGTTGATAATGGTTGACAACAGTGATAACCATTTTAAGTTTTTCGCTCCTATGACAACGAGTCAAGTGTTGATGCCAAACACACTGATACAGAGTTATGCGTTGTAAAGGAGAAAGTCCGGAATTATGTAGAAATGCTTGAAGCATAAAAGCAACAGACAAGTGTTTGCAGATCTGCTTTAAAGGCTTTACCGCCCAGTGTGTTCGGAGAACACACAGTCGACATGGGTTTTATGGTATAGTCTAACATTTCCGGACAATAAAAGGGCCCAAGGTTAAAGAATTTGTTTCAAAACAGAGAGGTACGTTGTGGCTGTCTGATTCTATAGGCAATTGAGCTGTGACGATGAAACATGTTCTATGTATTGATCTGTTATGAAACGAGTAAAGTAAAAATATAAAGTCAAAAATAAAAGTTGAGATGAAGGGAGAGAATGTTAGAATGATCTCCACCGAGTGGGCCCAACGGCCCACCGGGCCCTTAGATCCGGGCCATGATGGGGGGCGCTCAACCTACTATGGGTGACGGGCCCCTGTCATCTGCACTATATAAAGAGGTGAGGGCCGGTGGCTCGCATCACGAGGTTCATCACGACGTCGCACTCCCCATCTACTCCCCTACCGATCTAGGGTTAGTGCAGTGCTGACGGAAAGCACCGCTACCATTTCGCCCCCTCTTTGCCATAGCCACCGCCATCATCTACCATGGCAACCCCATTGGGCTCCTCGAACCAAAGGCAAGGTAAAACTACAGGATTGATATAGCCTACCCGATCTACAGTTCTATCAGATAGCACGTCGAGTGAGTCGTGTACCCAAGGAGGCGTGGTGGAGAACTTCATTCTACATGGAGTGGAGCCTGGTGCATCTTGGATAGAGGCTGGCGGTGGTAGTGGCCCGAGACTTGACATTGGTGGAGGACACAGAAGGGAGCGCAAGGAGGATGTGATACAAAGGATGCAGATGGAGGATGTGCGCCGATGCATCCGAGTCGTCGGTGTTGAGTGCCGAGAAGATGTCGGACGTCTCCATCGGTGGCGGCTACGTACAAGATGTCGATGACAGCAACCTGAGGATGTCTGTCGTGGCAGGTGTAGGGACGCCGAGCACAACAAGGATGTGTTGGTGCAACGACATAAGAAGCAGGGTAGTGGTGGGGAAGAAGCACATCGGTGGATTGGCTTGGAGCCTTTGAGAGAATAGAGGACATGCGAAATTGTAGCAACAACCGATCATGTGCATGATCGAACCAATGGAAGACGCATAAAAAAAAAGAAATACAAAACCCCAGAATAGATAACATACATATAAACGATGAATCAACCAGAAAGTAAGGCCCCCGCGTCGCTCCGCACGAGCGACACGGGCGGCGACCCAAGCCACCGCCGACAGCCCTTTCTCCGTCGTCTCCCTCCCTCGCCGCCGCCCGGATGCGCTGCCGGACAAAGCCCGTGCGGGAGCAGCAGCGGCGGGGCTTCTTCTTCACGGGGCGGACGGCTTGTGGCTGACTCGTGCGGCGCCGGTGCATGGTCGTCGCGAGCTCGGCGTCGGCGGGCTGAAGCCCCTCTCCTCCGGTGGGGGCGGCGGATCCGGGGCCCTCACGCCCGGATCTGATGGTGTGTGGGCGGGGCCAGCCTGCAGCGGTGGCCCTGGCGCCGTGGGATGGCGCCCGTGTTGCCGCGGATCTAGTCCGGCGCGAGCGTGGCCCGGTGGTGCTCTGGCTGGTAAGGTGCGGTCAGACGAGAGGTGAAGCTTGAGGTGCGGGTGCGGCCGGGTCGCGGTGCGTCCGTGCGGGGAGGTGTGGCACGAGGTGCCCGGCGGCTTGGTTCTGTCATCGTGAGGATGTGCAGCGGCGTAGTCGGCGACTGCTGCTCGGGCAATGCGGCAGCCCGGGTGGAGGCAACGCAGTCTTGACGCACGGGGCGGCGCAGATCTGCTGCTCGAAGGTCGCGAAGGGTGAGGGTGGTCAGATCCGGCCGGATTTGACATCGGTGGCTCGATGGAGGGCTTGCTGATGCATGATGTGCGGAGCTCGAGAGGTTGACCCGGGCGAAAGCTTGTCTCCGGCGTGTCCGGAGCCGGCGATGGCGACGCTTTCAGGCGTCGTTTCCTTCTTGTTGGCATCGTCGAGGTACTCTCACTCCAATCTTCGCAGCTTCGGGGGAAACCTTAGATCCATGGGATCGGACGATGACGGTGCTCTAGCATTGTATCCCCTCTCGAGGGCTTCGTCTTTGGAGCTAGACATCATCAAGCGGGACCGATGGAAGTTGGTGGAGTTGGCGTCGAGGCTTCTATGGCAACGATGTTGGGTGTGTGCGATGTCGGAGACGCGGCAATGGTTGCGATAGTCGGCTCTTCTTCGACGTGTTCGTGGGCAGATTACCTCGGGTTGTTTTGTTGCGGTGAAGTTGGAGCTGTGGCGGCGGGGCCCCTGTGGCGACGATGACAGGCAACAGGTGGTCTGTTCGGTGGTCTTCCGCGGCGCCAACCTTGCCTAGTTCTTTTTCGGAGCTATTTTTCAGAGTCGGAGTTGTGTTGTCCTTGGTGCGAGTGGCTGAGTTTGGCGCGTGGCTTCTTGTGTTTCACATAGCCTCTACGATGTGGGTTGGGTCAACATTTGTCTTCGGAGAAGTCGGAGTCGCTTGCTTGGAGATTAGGGAAGGTGATGACACATGTTGGGGAGAAGTGATGACGATGACACCGGTGTGTGATGTTGACTAGACTCTCTATGTGAGGTGTGTGTATGATTATAAGTGTGCCGCTCAGCGGTTTATGACGGTTTTCGCCCGGTTTTCCGTTTATTAACCGGACAATTCTCTTCTTCTTTATTAATGAGATGAGACAAAGCTTTTGTCTCCGTTTCAAAAAAAAAATGAATCAACCAGACTGCTGAACAACAAAAACTGACATCAAAGGGACGCGCTAGCTTAGCCAACAGACTTATTCAAATGGTGGCGGCCTGAATAAACACGTGTCATTCTAACGTAAATCACTAAGTGAAAAAAAAAGAAAAGAAAAAGAAGGAACTAATTTGAGCTCTATTTTTTTAACAAGCTTCTCAGATGTCATCTCAGCATGAAAAATTACACAAACCTAGAAGGGTCTCTTGTCTTTAATGTGTAAAAATCTTATTTAAAAGAATTATTTGTATTTTTTGTTTTGAAAAATACTTTTCATATGTAAATAATGTTAACAGGAAAGTATTGTATGCATCAACTTCTTAAGTGGGTTTGCAAGTACTCTTCATCCGTAGTTACTATTTCCCGATGATTATTGTTCACACAGGATTACTCGACCGCACGATTAATTAATGGACACAATTACTATTTAGGGCACTGTTCATTGGCTGTCATGTGTCAATTTGGTAGAGCCCTTGAAAAAAAGGAAGGGGCTCCTAGCTTAGCTAGTTTTTTAAATTTTGTTTGTATTTTTTGTTTTTAAAAGTACTTTTCATATGTAAATAATTTTAACAAGAATTTATTGTATGCATCAATTTTTCTAAGTGGGTTTGCAAGTATTGTTCACCCGTAATTACAATTTACCCATGATTAGTGTTCACACAGGATTACCGGCCCGCACAATTAATTAATGAACACAATTATTGTTTAGGACATTGTTCATTCATTGACTAGCATGAGTCAAATTGTTAGAGCCCTTGAAAAAATTCAAAGAAAAAGGACTGCCAACTTATCCGGTTTAATATACTCCCTCCGTTATTAATTATTTATCTTTCTAAAGATTTCAATGAATGAACCTACACTCTAAAATATATCTATATACATCTGTATGTGATAGTCATTTGAAATCTTTAAAAGATAAATATTTAGGAGTATAATATACTATTTTTTGCGGGTGCAGTAGTATAATATACTCGGCGTTGAGACTACGACTAGAAGTTTGCGGCGACGCGGCAAACTACGATCGGATTCAAACGCGGCATACCTACCGACCGATGTACGTGTCTGTCAGCTTTTGTGCCGCAATGCGACGCCACAGATAATTCTAGTTTTATATAGCTTGACGCGTGGGACATGAAGGCCAAAACTAATATAATTATAATTTCAGTACTCTATCTTAATTCCACGTTCCTACAGCTGTTTGGTCGCCGACTCATGGGCATACACGAAGTGCGCATCACGTGTAAGCATCCACTACTAATTTCAGAACCCGCTGCTGAAGATGAAGGACATGTGAGTACAAGTCATATAATCAACAATTAATAAAGTCGTGAGGGTGGAGTACGAGCAAAATAATTCTCTCTTTGTTCACAAATATAAGATGTTTATGTTTTGAATATTTCAATATAGATTGCACACGGACTGAAATGAGTGAACAAATACATTAAAATATGCCTATATACATACTATTCATAAAAAGGTTAGTTCTTTGAGGCAGCTCGAAAAAATAATAGCGCAGATATGGCAGAACAGATAAAGACATGATTTGCACGCTCTCTCAAATCTTTCCCTAATATTAAAGGGAGGATTGTTTCTTCACTTTTTTTGGTCAATGTAATTGACTTTTGATTTTTCGTACATTCGTTCGCTTTTTTCGTACGCCGCCCTGGTTTTCTTTTCGTTTTCCGTTGCACATAGAATTCGCGTTGAAAAAAAATATATGTATTACCAGGGATTCGAACCCAGCCTAGTAGGAACAAGGCCACACGCTCTAACTAGCTCACCTAGCAATGCATTCTTTGCCATCAATAAGGAATATATCCTTTTATTTGGTTTAGATACGAAACCGGCCCAGGCAATAAAAAATATTTGTATTCCCATACTGGACCATCTCTTTTGGGCCGCAAGCCATATGCATTGGCTTAAGGAATCAGCAAAAAATATTACGCTTCACTAAAGGATTGAACTCACAACCTCTCTCTGTGTTCATAACTGAACAACCAAATCAATCAAGTTTTATTTGTGCTTAGAAACTTGACCGGGACAACGAAGAGCTGATATTGCCTGGACTATAGCCATGCTGCTCGGCGTAGTTTGATTTCAGGTTTGTTGCTCTTGTTAGATGCAGATCCTTGGAAGATCATGGTCTTCTCTCATTCTCTTTTTTGGGTGTATATTCTTTTCTAAACAATATATACATTGCATGTAGGTGAGGAGAAGTAGAGAAGTAGTGTACGGCTTGGAGAAAGATGTGAGCAATCAGCAGGCATGAATTTGACCAAGTTTACATGCTCATCTTCAAGATAAGGTATTGTTTCTACTGGGATTTGATTTACAATTCTAAAAGTTTGTTGAGCAAAGTATCAATGGAGTACGTAGCTGCAACCTCAAAATTTTATGTCAACTGGACTTTAGATGAAAAACGGACATGTATGTTTCTAGAGTGTTGCCTTCTTGTTGTATGCAAAATAAAATATTGTACTTTATAAAACTGAATCGTCTGTGCAATAATGGTTGTTGACTAGCAAATTTGCTCAAATGTTTTCCATTTCTTCCATCCATTGAACCATAATTGAGAAGATTATGTGAAATTATTTGAGTTGATTCATCCTGGCTAATTTTCTTATTGTCATATGAAGTACAAAATATCAAAGTTCTATATTTTCGCCATGGAAAGACGTGATGCGAGAGAGGAAAATTAGCAATTGCCCACGATACACTTGGCGTTGTTGTTCACTTTTGCTCCGTAGCGAAGCACAAACGTATATGTTAGGGGTCTGGGGTCTTGAGTCACTGTTGTAGTGTCATGTTGAAATAGAGGACGTGTATCTGGGGTCTCAAGCCATGCTTATTTAGCTTAGGCGTGTGATATTTTTTTTCCCCTGTTGCAATGTACGGGCATGTTTGCTAGTAACTTATGAAGAGTATCATTCACTGGACGAGTATATGTGAATTGTATTTTTTTCGATCACATTACTTAGGGCAGAACAGTTGATCAAATAACTGCTCGCAAAAACAAAAGATAAAGACATGATTTGCATGCTCTATCTCGAAAAAAAAAACTGTCGCTGTCTACGAACATACGGTCAAAATTTCTGCACGAGAAACGGTTCGAATTTGCACGCTGAATACAAGGTCTTGTCAACAGGTCGTTATTAACAAGTACATGCACGAGTGCAACTAGCGAGCCCACTACCAGGAAAGGCGTAAGATACTCTAAAACAAAGGAAGAAAGCGCACGGGATATAACGGGGTGTAGCGAGACCTCTTCACTTTCTCGAACTCGACCGGTCGGACGGGGCCAAAAGTGGAAACCAAAAGCTCATGTTCTTCAGTTCTAGATCGAATCAGACCTTTCTGACCATGACCAAACAACAATCAACGGCGCAAGCGTTCCGACGTTGTCCCAGTCTCCTCTCCTGGATGTACGTACATGGATGATGCATGTGTGCGTTTCAACGACGCAAGTTTTCCTAGCTCCGACGTCGTGACCCGGATGTATGCATTCATTTTATTTTTCTTGGCAAAGCATGGATTTTATTGACTCAAAAATAAAACATCAAGTAGATACAAACACAATAAACGAATGTTTACATTCATGGGTCAATATTACAAAAGTTGAAACCTCAGAGTAAAGTTGTTTTTCTACTTTTTAGAACTCCAAGGTTAAAACACTCCTTTTAGTCTCCCCGTAAAAAACACACTCCTTTTAGTCTTGTCTACTATTGAAGTGGATTAAAGTGGAGTCTACGGTTGTGATGGTATGCCGTGGTTTGGCTTGGTTTTGAATGTTTTTTTTTGGGGTTAATTATGGGAAGTGTCATTCTTTGGATGGGAGATTCCTTAATTACGAAGAGTGTTATTCTTTGAACAGTAGGATCATACTGATTATGAAAAGTATAATCAAGTGTTGGACAAGAGGATCATGTTAATTATAAAGATTAATATTCTTTGAGCGAGAGGATCACATTACTTATAAAGAGTACCATTCATTGGACGAGTGAATCACCATAATTATGAAAAGTATTATCAAGTCTTGGGTGAGAGGATATATATGACCCCTGTTACAAGGCAAGGAAAATTAGCTAGTACTCGCTCCTTCCCATTATCTAAGGCGTCTTAGTTTTCCTAAAATATTCCAAAATCTAAGGTGTTTTAACTCCCCCCCCCCCTCCCTACTCTCTCTCTCTCTCGTGTGGTTAGACCGCCACGATTTTTTCTCCACCTATATTCTCTCGTGCGGTTAGCTATCTAACCAATTGTTTTGAGGGCACTAGTGAAGTTATAAAATTGGATCAGTCAAATGGATCAGTCAAATGGGTAGTTAGAGAAGACAGTGGAGTCTTTTCCTCATGCAACCGTATGACTCGCAAACAACCACCATGCGTTAAATTTTGTGCCAAACACTTAGGCGCCGGGAAGGAGGGAGTATCATTTGCCTTAAAGATCTAACAGTGATTCACAAAAGAGAGAGCTCAATCCTGCTTGGAGGCGTTCTCAAAGAGTTTTGTTCATTTTGTCCGCTAGAAGTTGTTCGATGAGATCTAAGGTAGTCTGGCAGCTACTGCTGGAATTTTGTCTATTTTGAACCTAGCACAATAGCAGTTTCAGAAATTTCTAATAAATCCTAGAGGCCCACGCAGCCCATTTGTACAAGGCAAGAGGTGGAACAAAAGTTGGACCTCTTTATAAGGGAGGTTCTTTCCCCACATGTATGAGCATGAGAACAAGAGGGACATCCACGCGCGCTCCTCCTTCGTTGCTTCACTTCCTGTCGCAGCCCCTTCGCGTCCTTCTCCTGTGCCTATATAAGAGAGGTCGCTCCTCTCCAGAGAGACACAACAGAAGCTCCTCTTCCCCTCGCCACAAAGTCCCGACCGCACCTTTTGAGTCCTGTACGGGAGAAGGGTGATAAGATTTTTGGGGAGCGCTTAGCGCGACTACTGGCTGCTTCATCACGGACGATCCGGTCGCCGACGACTTCTTACCCGACATCCACGACTTCCTCGACGACATGGCAGGCGAGGACACCGACCCCAAGTCCAGCGCTTCTGCTGCTGCTGTCCCGTACGTGTTCTTGTCTTTCCTGTTAAAGGTTCTGCCGCAGTTCCTTGTTCTAGTCATTGTCCTACACATGATAGGTTCTACTTCATATATGCTACTTGTTATACTGTCTGGTATAGATATGATAGGCTACGGTTCATATATGCAGAAGCTATTTACCTTCTCTCTGTCAGAACACATGACTTGTTTTATCTCTACTATATTAGTCATGCTTTATCTAGTATTTCTGTTAATAAAATCATTTGGTAAATTGCTCATATTTCAAACAATCCAAAAACCTCTATAGGCAATTTACCCCGAGTGGTTTTGCTGCTTCCATGAGACCTCCTATGTTTGAGGGTATCCACTATAAGAGGTGGCGCGTGAGAGCAGTCTTATGGTTTCAAATCATGAGTTGCTATGACGCCACTCTCGACAAACCTGAAGGAGAGCTTGATGCTCAACAGGCACAAGCTTTTCAGGAAATGAATACTCTGTTTAAGGCTGCTCTCTTGAGTGTTCTTGGTGAGAACATAGTTGATGCTTATGCGTCAATTGATAATGGAAAAGATATGTGGGATGCACTCGAGGCCAAGTTTGGGGTCTCGGATGCTGGCACTGAGCTATACATCACGGAGCAATTCTATGATTACAGGATAACTGAAGAGCGCTCCGTGGTTGAGCAAACTCATGAGATACAGTCATTTACTAGAGAACTTGAGCACTTCAGTTGTATGCTACCGGACAAGTTTGTTGCCGGAGGTATCATCACTAAGCTTCCTCCTTCATGGAGGAACTTTGCTACCTTGCTGAAGCATAAGAGGCAGGAGTTTTCCGTCCCGGATCTCATTGGCACTCTTGATGTGGAAGAAAGGCGAGAGCAAAGGACACACGTGCTCGAGGTATTGAGGGAGGATCTAGTGCCAATGTGGTACAGAAGCAGAACTTCCAGCCCCACAAGTTCAAGAACAAGGGCAAGTTTGATGGAAAGCAAAGTTTGATGGGAAGAACAAGGCTGTGCAACACACGAACTTCAAGAAGAAGAATGGCAAGAAGAAAGGTGCTTGTCATGTGTGTGGGGATCCTGATCATTGGGCTCCTAGTTGCCCTAATCGCTATGACAAGCGTCATCCTGGGAAAGGCGGCAAGACCGCTAATGTTGTCATTGGAGACACTGACATGAAGGATGCTGGGTATGGTATATTTCCCACTATTCTTTCAGTATGTCATTCTCCTGACTGGTTGATTGACACGGGTGCTAATGTGCATGTATGCGGTGATATTTCCATGTTTTCGTCTTATCAGACCGCAGGGACTTCAACCGTGCTGATGGGCAACGGTTCAAGTGCTTCTGTTCGTGGTGTTGGCACGGTCGATCTGAAGTTTACTTCGGGGAAGATCGTGCGGCTGAAGAACGTGCATTATGTCCCCTCCGTCAATAAAAATCTTGTTAGCGGATCTCTTCTGTGTAGAGATGGCTACAAGCTTGTCTTTGAGTCGAATAAATTTGTAATATCCAAGTATGGAACCTTTGTTGGTAAAGGCTATGAGTCAGGAGGCTTGTTTCGTTTATCCTTATCAGACGTTTGCAATAAAGTTGTTAATCATATTTGCAACAATAGTGAATCCAATGTGTGGCATTCACGTCTTTGTCATGTTAACTTTGGTTGCATGTCGCGACTAGCGAAGTTGAACTTAATCCCTAGTTTCACCACCGTCAAGGGATCTAAGTGTCAAGTGTGTGTGCAAGCTAAGCAACCTCGTAAGTCTCACACGACTGCGGAAATAAGAAATCTTGCACCACTAGAGCTCATACATTCAGATCTATGTGAAATGAATGGTGTGTTGACAAAAGGTGGAAAGAAATATTTCATGACGTTAATTGATGACTCCACTAGATACTGCCGTGTGTATCTTCTGAAATCTAAGGATGAGGCTTTGAACTTTTTCAAGATCTATAAAGCTGAAGTGGAAAACCAACTTGATCGAAAAATCAAGAGGCTTAGGTCCGACCGTGGTGGAGAGTATTTTTCCAATGAGTTTGATGCTTTTTGTGCGGAACATGGTATAATCCATGAGAGGACGCCTCCCTACTCACCTCAGTCAAATGGGGTGGCCGAAAGAAAGAACCATACTCTAACTGATTTGGTTAACGCCATGTTAGACACATCGGGTCTCTCCAAGGCATGGTGGGGGGAGGCGATATTGACAGCATGTCATGTCCTAAACCGAGTTCCCACAAAGAACAAAGAGATAACTCCATTCGAGGAATGGGAGAAGAAAAGGTTAAAACTCTCTTATCTACGAACATGGGGTTGTTTGGCGAAAGTCAATGTTCCAATTCCAAAGAAGCGGAAGCTTGGACCAAAGACTGTGGATTGTGTTTTCCTGGGATATGCTTTTCATAGCATTGGCTATAGATTCTTGGTTGTAAAATCTGAGGTACCTGACATGCATGTCGGTACGATCATGGAGTCGAATGATGCGACTTTCTTTGAAGATATCTTTCCCATGAAGGATATGGCTACCTCATCTAATCAGGAGATGCCTAGTTCATCGAATCAGGAACCAGTTACAATTACCGAACCTGCCATTTCGATGGAACACTTTGAAAGTCCTGTGGAGGAGAACAATGAAGTTCCTATTAGGAGCAAGAGACAGAGGACTGCAAAGTCCTTTGGTGATGATTTTCTTGTGTATCTCATAGATGACACTCCCAGTTCTATTTCAGAGGCCTATGCATCTGAAGATGCTGACTACTGGAAGGAAGCGGTTCGTAGCGAGATGGATTCCATCTTGGCGAATGAAACTTGGGAGATAACTGATCGTCCTTATGGGTGCAAACCTATAGGATGCAAATGGGTATTCAAGAAGAAGCTTAGGCCTGATGGTACTATTGAAAAGTACAAGGCTCGGCTCGTGGCTAAGGGTTATACCCAAAAGGAAGGTGAAGACTTCTTTGATACTTACTCACCTGTGGCTCGACTGACCACTATTCGAGTTCTACTTTCACTAGCTGCCTCGCATGGTCTTCTCGTTCATCAAATGGATGTTAAGACTGCTTTCCTAAATGGAGAGTTGGACGAGGAAATTTATATGGAACAACCAGATGGGTTTGTACTAGATGGTCAGGAAGGGAAAGTGTGCAAGTTGCTGAAGTCTTTGTACGGACTTAAGCAAGCACCCAAACAGTGGCATGAGAAGTTTGAAAGAACTTTAACAGCTGCAGGCTTTGTTGTGAACGAAGCTGACAAATGTGTGTACTATCGCCATGGTGGGGCGAGGGAGTTATCCTGTGCTTGTATGTTGATGACATACTGATTTTCGGAACCAATCTGAATGTTATTAAGGAGGTCAAGGATTTCCTATCTCGTTGTTTTGAGATGAAGGATTTAGGAGTGGCTGATGTCATTCTGAACATCAAGTTGTTGAGAGACGATGATGGTGGGATTACATTGCTTCAATCTCACTATGTGGAAAAGATCTTGAGTCGCTTTGGCTATAGTGACTGCAAGCCCTCTCCAACACCATATGATGCTAGTGTGTTGCTTCGAAAGAATCGAAGAATTGCTAGAGACCAATTGAAGTATTCTCAGATTATTGGCTCGCTTATGTACTTAGCCAGTGCTACAAGACCTGACATCTCTTTTGCTGTTAGCAAACTGAGTCGGTTTGTTTCAAAACCAGGAGATGTGCATTGGAAAGCTCTAGAAAGAGTTTTGCGTTATTTGAAAGGCACTGCAAATTATGGAATTCACTACACCGGGCATCCAAAGGTGCTTGAAGGGTATAGTGACTCAAACTGGATCTCAGATGCTGATGAGATAAAGGCCACGAGCGGTTATGTATTCACTCATGGAGGTGGCGCTGTTTCTTGGAAGTCTTGCAAGCAGACCATCTTAACGAGGTCAACAATGGAAGCAGAACTCACAGCACTAGATACAGCTACGGTTGAAGCAGATTGGCTTCGCCGGCTCTTGAATGACTTGCCGGTTGTTGAGAAACCTGTACCGGGTGTCCTTATGAACTGCGACAATCAAACTGTGATCACGAAAGTGAGCAGCTCAAAGGATAACATGAAGTCATCAAGACACGTTCAGAGAAGGTTAAAGTCTGTCAGGAAAATGAAAAACTCCGGAGTTATTGCATTGGATTATATCCAAACGTCTAAAAATCTGGCAGATCCTTTTACTAAGGGTCTATCACGTAATGTGATAGATAATGCATCGAGGGAGATGGGTATGAGACCCACAATATGAGTTGTTCATAGTGGTAACCTATTCTTTGTGATCGGAGATCCCGTGAATTAGATGTGGAAGACAAGCTGTTGGTCAACTGAGAGGAGAGTATCCTTACTATTCACAATACCACTCCATGAAGATGCAATACTCTCCTAATCTGCATGGCAGGTTGATGTATATCTTAATGTGTTCTAAGTGGCTTATTTAAGTAGAGATGTTATCCTACAGAACATCTTTTGAAGAACACACCTATATGAGTCTGGTTGTCAAACGTCGCAATCTATGAGAGTAAGGTTCTCTCTAGTAAACTCACGAAAGGTCACGGAGTATGACGCAATAGCTCCACCCGCGGGGAAGACCCACGGTAGCCACGTATCGGTCAAGGCTTTATGTGAAGCTAGATTCGCATAAAACTTGCAGTTCAACGCCCAGTCCACTGTTCAAGTTGCTTACTAGTGTAGCATAGAGTTCTAGGTGGAAGTTCAACTTAACAGTCTCCACTGTAGTACCGGTATATAAAACAGTGTTTTGGAACCAAAGGCAAATTTTTGTGTGCCTCTGGGATCTGGTGGTGGATTGCTGGAATTTTGTCTATTTTGGGCCTAGCCCAATAGCACTTTCAAAAATTCCTAATAAATCCTAGAGGCCCACGCAGCCCATTTGTGCAAGGCAAGAGGTGGAACAAAAGTTTAGTCCCACATTGCTAGTTTAGAGGGAGTTGGACCTCTTTATAAGGGAAATTCTTTCCCCACATGTATGAGCATGAGAACAAGAGGGACATCCACGCGCGCTCCTCCTCCGCCGCCCGCCTCGCCACGCCACGCCTCGCCTCGTCACGACGCGCCGCGCCGCGCTGCGGGTTGTGGGAATGAGCCGAGTCGATGTCTAAATTTTTGCCACGCACGACGGGTATATGAAAGGTCACGTGCGAGTTAAAACGTTTTCTGTAGTGGACACTGAATTCGAACGACGTGCCTCTTCAGCCGCTGCCTATTTGCTTTGTCTCCCTTTGTTGCTCACCTCCTGCCGTAGCCCCTTCGCGTCCTTCTCCTGTGCCTATATAAGAGAGGTCGCTCCTCTCCAGAGAGACACAACAGAATCTCCTCTTCCTCTCGTCACAAAGTTCTGACCACTGCATTACTGCTACGTTCTTCCCCATCCCGTCTTGCGGCGTGCACCGCAGGTCGGGACAGTAGGCCTCCGAAACTGCACCTTTTGAGTCCTGTACGGGAGAAGGGTGATAAGGTTTTTGGAGAGCGCTCAGCGCGACTACTGGCTGCTTCATCACGGACGATCCGGTCGCCGATGACTACTTCCCCGACGACGACTTCTTCCCCGACGTCCACGACCTCCTCGACGACATGGCAGGCGAGGACACTGACCCCAAGTCCAGCGCTTCTGCTGCTGCTGTCCCGTACGTGTTCTTGTCTTTCCTGTTAAAGGTTCTGCCGCAGTTCCTTGTTCTAGTCCTTGTCCTACACATGATAGGTTCTACTTCATATATGCTACTTGCTATACTGTCTGTTTAGATATGATAGGCTACGGTTCATATATGCAGAAGCTATTTACCTTCTCTCTGTCAGAACGCATGACTTGTTTTATCTCTACTATATTAGTCATGCTTTATCTAGTATTTCTGTTAATAAAATCATTTGGTAAATTGCTCATATTTCCAACAATCCAAAAACCTTATTATAGGCAATTTACCCCAAGTGGTTTTGCTGCTTCCATGAGACCTCCTATGTTTGAGGGTATCCACTATAAGAGGTGGCGCGTGAGAGCAGTCTTATGGTTTCAAACCATGAGTTGCTATGACGCCACTCTCGGCAAACCTGAAGGAGAGCTTGATGCTCAACAGGCACAAGCTTTTCAGAAAATGGATACTCTGTTTAAGGCTGCTCTCTTGAGTGTTCTTGGTGAGAACATAGTTGATGCTTATGCGTCAATTGATAATGGAAAAGATATGTGGGATGCACTCGAGGCCAAGTTTGGGGTCTCGGATGCTGGCACTGAGCTGTACATCATGGAGCAATTCTATGATTACAGGATGACTGAAGAGCGCTCCGTGGTTGAGCAAGCTCATGAGATACAGTCATTTGCTAGAGAACTTGAGCACTTCAGTTGTATGCTACCGGACAAGTTTGTTGCCGGAGGTATCATCACTAAGCTTCCTCCTTCATGGAGGAACTTTGCTACCTTGCTGAAGCATAAGAGGCAGGAGTTTTCCGTCCCGGATCTCATTGGCACTCTTGATGTGGAAGAAAAGGCGAGAGCAAAGGACACACGTGCTCGAGGTATTGAGGGAGGATCTAGTGCCAATGTGGTACAGAAGCAGAACTTCCAGCCCCACAAGTTCAAGAACAAGGGCAAGTTTGATGGAAAAGCAAAGTTTGATGGGAAGAACAAGGCTGTGCAACACACGAACTTCAAGAAGAAGAATGGCAAGAAGAAAGGTGCTTGTCATGTGTGTGGGGATCCTGATCATTGGGCTCCTAGTTGCCCTAATCGCTATGACAAGCGTCATCCTGGGAAAGGCGGCAAGACCGCTAATGTTGTCATTGGAGACACTGACATGAAGGATGCTGGGTATGGTATATTTCCCACTATTCTTTCAGTATGTCATTCTCCTGACTGGTTGATTGACACGGGTGCTAATGTGCATGTATGCGGTGATATTTCCATGTTTTCGTCTTATCAGACCGCAGGGACTTCAACCGTGCTGATGGGCAACGGTTCAAGTGCTTCTGTTCGTGGTGTTGGCACGGTCGATCTGAAGTTTACTTCGGGGAAGATCGTGCGGCTGAAGAACGTGCATTATGTCCCCTCCGTCAATAAAAATCTTGTTAGCGGATCTCTTCTGTGTAGAGATGGCTACAAGCTTGTCTTTGAGTCGAATAAATTTGTAATATCCAAGTATGGAACCTTTGTTGGTAAAGGCTATGAGTCAGGAGGCTTGTTTCGTTTATCCTTATCAGACGTTTGCAATAAAGTTGTTAATCATATTTGCAACAATAGTGAATCCAATGTGTGGCATTCACGTCTTTGTCATGTTAACTTTGGTTGCATGTCGCGACTAGCGAAGTTGAACTTAATCCCTAGTTTCACCACCGTCAAGGGATCTAAGTGTCAAGTGTGTGTGCAAGCTAAGCAACCTCGTAAGTCTCACACGACTGCGGAAATAAGAAATCTTGCACCACTAGAGCTCATACATTCAGATCTATGTGAAATGAATGGTGTGTTGACAAAAGGTGGAAAGAAATATTTCATGACGTTAATTGATGACTCCACTAGATACCGTCGTGTGTATCTTCTGAAATCTAAGGATGAGGCTTTGAATTTTTTTTCAAGATCTATAAAGCTGAAGTGGAAAACCAACTTGATCGGAAAATCAAGAGGCTTAGGTCCGACCGTGGTGGAGAGTATTTTTCCAATGAGTTTGATGCTTTTTGTGCGGAACATGGTATAATCCATGAGAGGACGCCTCCCTACTCACCTCACTCAAATGGGGTGGCCGAAAGAAAGAACCGTACTCTAACTGATTTGTTAACGCCATGTTAGACACATCAGGTCTCTCCAAGGCATCGTGGGGGGAGGCGATATTGACAGCGTGTCATGTCCTGAACCGAGTCCCCACAAAGAAAAAAGAGATAACTCCATTCGAGGAATGGGAGAAGAAAAGGTTAAAACTCTCTTATCTGCGAACATGGGGTTGTTTGGCGAAAGTCAATGCTCCAATTTCAAAGAAGCGGAAGTTTGGACAAAAGACTATGGATTGTGTTTTCCTGGGATATGCTTTTCATAGCATTGGCTATAGATTCTTCGTTGTAAAATCTGAGGTACCTGACATGCATGTCGGTACGATCATGGAGTCGAATGATGCGACTTTCTTTGAAGATATTTTTCCCATGAAGGATATGGCTACCTCATCTAATCAGGAGATGCCTAGTTCATCGAATCAGGAACCAGTTACAATTACCGAACCTGCCATTTCGATAGAATACTTTGAAAGTCATGTGGAGGAGAACAATGAAGTTCCTATTAGGAGCAAGAGACAGAGGACTGCAAAGTCCTTTGGTGATGATTTTCTTGTGTACCTCATAGATGACACTCCCAGTTCTATTTCAGAGGCCTATGCATCTGAAGATGCTGACTACTGGAAGGAAGCGGTTCGTAGCGAGATGGATTCCATCTTGGCGAATGAAACTTGGGAGATAACTGATCGTCCTTATGGGTGCAAACCTATAGGATGCAAATGGGTATTCAAGAAGAAGCTTAGGCCTGATGGTACTATTGAAAAGTACAAGGCTCGGCTCGTGGCTAAGGGTTATACCCAAAAGGAAGGTGAAGACTTCTTTGATACTTACTCACCTGTGGCTCGACTGACCACTATTCGAGTTCTACTTTCACTAGCTGCCTCGCATGGTCTTCTCGTTCATCAAATGGATGTTAAGACTGCTTTCCTAAATGGAGAGTTGGACGAGGAAATTTATATGGAACAACCAGATGGGTTTGTACTAGATGGTCAGGAAGGGAAAGTGTGCAAGTTGCTGAAGTCTTTGTACGGACTTAAGCAAGCACCCAAACAGTGGCATGAGAAGTTTGAAAGAACTTTAACAGCTGCAGGCTTTGTTGTGAACGAAGCTGACAAATGTGTGTACTATCGCCATGGTGGGGGCGAGGGAGTTATCCTGTGCTTGTATGTTGATGACATACTGATTTTCGGAACCAATCTGAATGTTATTAAGGAGGTCAAGGATTTCCTATCTCGTTGTTTTGAGATGAAGGATTTAGGAGTGGCTGATGTCATTCTGAACATCAAGTTGTTGAGAGACGATGATGGTGGGATTACATTGCTTCAATCTCACTATGTGGAAAAGATCTTGAGTCGCTTTGGCTATAGTGACTGCAAGCCCTCTCCAACACCATATGATGCTAGTGTGTTGCTTCGAAAGAATCGAAGAATTGCTAGAGACCAATTGAAGTATTCTCAGATTATTGGCTCGCTTATGTACTTAGCCAGTGCTACAAGACCTGACATCTCTTTTGCTGTTAGCAAACTGAGTCGGTTTGTTTCAAAACCAGGAGATGTGCATTGGAAAGCTCTAGAAAGAGTTTTGCGTTATTTGAAAGGCACTGCAAATTATGGAATTCACTACACCGGGCATCCAAAGGTGCTTGAAGGGTATAGTGACTCAAACTGGATCTCAGATGCTGATGAGATAAAGGCCACGAGCGGTTATGTATTCACTCATGGAGGTGGCGCTGTTTCTTGGAAGTCTTGCAAGCAGACCATCTTAACGAGGTCAACAATGGAAGCAGAACTCACAGCACTAGATACAGCTACGGTTGAAGCAGATTGGCTTCGCCGGCTCTTGAATGACTTGCCGGTTGTTGAGAAACCTGTACCGGGTGTCCTTATGAACTGCGACAATCAAACTGTGATCACGAAAGTGAGCAGCTCAAAGGATAACATGAAGTCATCAAGACACGTTCAGAGAAGGTTAAAGTCTGTCAGGAAAATGAAAAACTCCGGAGTTATTGCATTGGATTATATCCAAACGTCTAAAAATCTGGCAGATCCTTTTACTAAGGGTCTATCACGTAATGTGATAGATAATGCATCGAGGGAGATGGGTATGAGACCCACAATATGAGTTGTTCACAGTGGTAACCTATTCTTTGTGATCGGAGATCCCGTGAATTAGATGTGGAAGACAAGCTGTTGGTCAACTGAGAGGAGAGTATCCTTACTATTCACAATACCACTCCATGAAGATGCAATACTCTCCTAATCTGCATGGCAGGTTGATGTATATCTTAATGTGTTCTAAGTGGCTTATTTAAGCAGAGATGTTATCCTGCAGAACATCTTTTGAAGAACACACCTATATGAGTTTGATTGTCAAACGTCACAATCTATGAGAGTAGGGTTCTCTCTAGTAAACTCATGAAAGGTCACGGAGTATGACGCATAAGCTCCACCCGCGGGGAAGACCCACGGTAGCCACGTATCGGTCAAGGCTTTATGTGAAGCTAGATTCACCTAAAACTTGCAGTTCAAGGCCCAGTCCACTGTTCAAGTTGCTTACTAGTGTAGCATAGAGTTCTAGGTGGAAGTTCAACTTAACAGTCTCCACTGCAGTACCGATATATAAAACAGTGTTTTGGAACCAAAGGCAAATTTTTGTGTGCCTCTGGGATCTGGTGGGGGATTGCTGGAATTTTGTCTATTTTGGGCCTAGCCCAATAGCAGTTTCAAAAATTCCTAATAAATCCTAGAGGCCCACGCAGCCCATTTGTGCAAGGCAAGAGGTGGAACAAAAGTTTAGTCCCACATTGCTAGTTTAGAGGGAGTTGGACCTCTTTAAAAGGGAAATTCTTTCCCCACATGTATGAGCATGAGAACAAGAGGGACATCCACGCGCGCTCCTCCGCCGCCCGCCTCGCCACGCCTCGCCTCGTCACGACGCGACGCGACGCGGGTTGCGGGAGTGAGCCAAGCCGATGTCTAAATTTTTGCCACGCACGACGGGTATATGAAAGGTCACGTGTGAGTTGAAACCTTTTCTGTAGTGGACACTGAATTCGAACGGCGCGCCTCTTCGGCCACTGCCTGTTTGCTTCGTCTCCCTTTGTTGCTTCACCTCCTGCCGCAGCCCCTTCACGTCCTTCTCCTGTGCCTATATAAGAGAGGTGGCTCCTCTCCATAGAGACACAACAGAAGCTCCTCTTCCTCTCGTCACAAAGTTCCGACCACTGCGCTGCTGCTACGTTCTTCCCCATCCCGTCTTGCAGCGTGCACCGCAGGTCGGGACAGTAGGCCTTCAAAACCGCACCTTTTGAGTCCTGTACGGGAGAAGGGTGATAAGGTTTTTGGGGAGCGCTCAGCGCGACTACTGGCTGCTTCATCATGGACGATCCGGTCACCGACGACTTCTTCCCCGACGACAACTTCTTCCCCGACGTCCACGACCTCCTCGACGACATGGCAGGCGAGGACACCGACCCCAAGTCCAGCGCTTCTGCTGCTGTTGTCCCGTACGTGTTCTTGTCTTTCCTGTTAAAGGTTCTGCCGCAGTTCCTTGTTCTAGTCCTTGTCCTACACATGATAGGTTCTACTTCATATATGCTACTTGCTATACTGTCTGGTATAGATATGATAGGCTACGGTTCATATATGCAGAAGCTATTTACCTTCTCTCTGTCAGAACGCATGACTTGTTTTATCTCTACTATATTAGTCATGCTTTATCTAGTATTTCTGTTAATAAAATCATTTGGTAAATTGCTCATATTTCTAACAATCCAAAAACCTTACTATAGGCAATTTACCCCGAGTGGTTTTGCTGCTTCCATGAGACCTCCTATGTTTGAGGGTATCCACTATAAGAGGTGGCGCGTGAGAGCAGTCTTATGGTTTCAAACCATGAGTTGCTATGACGCCACTCTCGACAAACCTGAAGGAGAGCTTGATGCTCAACAGGCACAAGCTTTTCAGAAAATGGATACTCTGTTTAAGGGTGCTCTCTTGAGTGTTCTTGGTGAGAACATAGTTGATGCTTATGCGTCAATTGATAATGGAAAAGATATGTGGGATGCACTCGAGGCCAAGTTTGGGGTCTCGGATGCTGGCACTGAGCTGTACATCATGGAGCAATTCTATGATTATAGGATGACTGAAGAGCGCTCCGTGGTTGAGCAAGCTCATGAGATACAGTCATTTGCTAGAGAACTTGGGCACTTCAGTTGTATGCTACCGGACAAGTTTGTTGCCGGAGGTATCATTACTAAGCTTCCTCCTTCATGGAGGAACTTTGCTACCTTGCTGAAGCATAAGAGACAGGAGTTTTTCGTCCCGGAGCTCATTGGCACTCTTGATGTGGAAGAAAAGGCGAGAGCAAAGGACACACGTGCTCGAGGTATTGAGGGAGGATCTAGTGCCAATGTGGTACAGAAGCAGAACTTCCAGCCCCACAAGTTCAAGAACAAGGGCAAGTTTGATGGAAAAGCAAAGTTTGATAGGAAGAACAAGGCCGTGCAACACACGAACTTCAAGAAGAAGAATGACAAGAAGAAAGGTGCTTGTAATGTGTGTGGGGATCCTTATCATTGGGCTCCTAGTTGCCCTAATCGCTATGACAAGCGTCATCCTGGAAAAGGCGGCAAGACCGCTAATGTTGTCATTGGAGACACTGACATGAAGGATGCTGGGTATGGTATATTTCCCACTATTCTTTCAGTATGTCATTCTCCTGACTGGTTGATTGACACGGGTGCTAATGTGCATGTATGCGGTGATATTTCCATGTTTTCGTCTTATCAGACCGCAGGGACTTCAACCGTGCTGATGGGCAACGGTTCAAGTGCTTCTGTTCGTGGTGTTGGCACGGTCGATCTGAAGTTTACTTCGGGGAAGATCGTGCGGCTGAAGAACGTGCATTATGTCCCCTCCGTCAATAAAAATCTTGTTAGCGGATCTCTTCTGTGTAGAGATGGCTACAAGCTTGTCTTTGAGTCGAATAAATTTGTAATATCCAAGTATGGAACCTTTGTTGGTAAAGGCTATGAGTCAGGAGGCTTGTTTCGTTTATCCTTATCAGACGTTTGCAATAAAGTTGTTAATCATATTTGCAACAATAGTGAATCCAATGTGTGGCATTCACGTCTTTGTCATGTTAACTTTGGTTGCATGTCGCGACTAGCGAAGTTGAACTTAATCCCTAGTTTCACCACTGTCAAGGGATCTAAGTGTCAAGTGTGTGTGCAAGCTAAGCAACCTCGTAAGTCTCACACGACTGCGGAAATAAGAAATCTTGCACCACTAGAGCTCATACATTCAGATCTATGTGAAATGAATGGTGTGTTGACAAAAGGTGGAAAGAAATATTTCATGACGTTAATTGATGACTCCACTAGATACTGCCGTGTGTATCTTCTGAAATCTAAGGATGAGGCTTTGAACTTTTTCAAGATCTATAAAGCTGAAGTGGAAAACCAACTTGATCGAAAAATCAAGAGGCTTAGGTCCGACCGTGGTGGAGAGTATTTTTCCAATGAATTTGATGCTTTTTGTGCGGAACATGGTATAATCCATGAGAGGACGCCTCCCTACTCACCTCAGTCAAATGGGGTGGCCGAAAGAAAGAACCGTACTCTAACTGATTTGGTTAACGCCATGTTAGACACATCGGGTCTCTCCAAGGCATGGTGGGGGGAGGCGATATTGACAGCATGTCATGTCCTAAACCGAGTTCCCACAAAGAACAAAGAGATAACTCCATTCGAGGAATGGGAGAAGAAAAGGTTAAAACTCTCTTATCTACGAACATGGGGTTGTTTGGCGAAAGTCAATGTTCCAATTCCAAAGAAGCGGAAGCTTGGACCAAAGACTGTGGATTGTGTTTTCCTGGGATATGCTTTTCATAGCATTGGCTATAGATTCTTGGTTGTAAAATCTGAGGTACCTGACATGCATGTCGGTACGATCATGGAGTCGAATGATGCGACTTTCTTTGAAGATATCTTTCCCATGAAGGATATGGCTACCTCATCTAATCAGGAGATGCCTAGTTCATCGAATCAGGAACCAGTTACAATTACCGAACCTGCCATTTCGATGGAACACTTTGAAAGTCCTGTGGAGGAGAACAATGAAGTTCCTACTAGGAGCAAGAGACAGAGGACTGCAAAGTCCTTTGGTGATGATTTTCTTGTGTATCTCATAGATGACACTCCCAGTTCTATTTCAGAGGCCTATGCATCTGAAGATGCTGACTACTGGAAGGAAGCGGTTCGTAGCGAGATGGATTCCATCTTGGCGAATGAAACTTGGGAGATAACTGATCGTCCTTATGGGTGCAAACCTATAGGATGCAAATGGGTATTCAAGAAGAAGCTTAGGCCTGATGGTACTATTGAAAAGTACAAGGCTCGGCTCGTGGCTAAGGGTTATACCCAAAAGGAAGGTGAAGACTTCTTTGATACTTACTCACCTGTGGCTCGACTGACCACTATTCGAGTTCTACTTTCACTAGCTGCCTCGCATGGTCTTCTCGTTCATCAAATGGATGTTAAGACTGCTTTCCTAAATGGAGAGTTGGACGAGGAAATTTATATGGAACAACCAGATGGGTTTGTACTAGATGGTCAGGAAGGGAAAGTGTGCAAGTTGCTGAAGTCTTTGTACGGACTTAAGCAAGCACCCAAACAGTGGCATGAGAAGTTTGAAAGAACTTTAACAGCTGCAGGCTTTGTTGTGAACGAAGCTGACAAATGTGTGTACTATCGCCATGGTGGGGGCGAGGGAGTTATCCTGTGCTTGTATGTTGATGACATACTGATTTTCGGAACAAATCTGAATGTTATTAAGGAGGTCAAGGATTTCCTATCTCGTTGTTTTGAGATGAAGGATTTAGGAGTGGCTGATGTCATTCTGAACATCAAGTTGTTGAGAGACGATGATGGTGGGATTACATTGCTTCAATCTCACTATGTGGAAAAGATCTTGAGTCGCTTTGGCTATAGTGACTGCAAGCCCTCTCCAACACCATATGATGCTAGTGTGTTGCTTCGAAAGAATCGAAGAATTGCTAGAGACCAATTGAAGTATTCTCAGATTATTGGCTCGCTTATGTACTTAGCCAGTGCTACAAGACCTGACATCTCTTTTGCTGTTAGCAAACTGAGTCGGTTTGTTTCAAAACCAGGAGATGTGCATTGGAAAGCTCTAGAAAGAGTTTTGCGTTATTTGAAAGGCACTGCAAATTATGGAATTCACTACACCGGGCATCCAAAGGTGCTTGAAGGGTATAGTGACTCAAACTGGATCTCAGATGCTGATGAGATAAAGGCCACGAGCGGTTATGTATTCACTCATGGAGGTGGCGCTGTTTCTTGGAAGTCTTGCAAGCAGACCATCTTAACGAGGTCAACAATGGAAGCAGAACTCACAGCACTAGATACAGCTACGGTTGAAGCAGATTGGCTTCGCCGGCTCTTGAATGACTTGCCGGTTGTTGAGAAACCTGTACCGGGTGTCCTTATGAACTGCGACAATCAAACTGTGATCATGAAAGTGAGCAGCTCAAAGGATAACCTGAAGTCATCAAGACACGTTCAGAGAAGGTTAAAGTCAGTCAGGAAAATGAAAAACTCCGGAGTTATTGCATTGGATTATATCCAAACGTCTAAAAATCTGGCAGATCCTTTTACTAAGGGTCTATCACGTAATGTGATAGATAATGCATCGAGGGAGATGGGTATGAGACCCACAATATGAGTTGTTCACAGTGGTAACCTATTCTTTGTGATCGGAGATCCCGTGAATTAGATGTGGAAGACAAGATGTTAGTCAACTGAGAGGAGAGTATCCTTACTATTCACAATACCACTCCATGAAGATGCAATACTCTCCTAATCTGCATGGCAGGTTGATGTATATCTTAATGTGTTCTAAGTGGCTTATTTAAGCAGAGATGTTTATCCTGCAGAACATCTTTTGAAGAACACACCTATATGAGTCTGATTGTCAAACGTCGCAATCTATGAGAGTAGGGTTCTCTCTAGTAAACTCATGAAAGGTCACGGAGTATGACCCATAAGCTCCACCCGCGGGGAAGACCCACGGTAGCCACGTATCGGTCAAGGCTTTATGTGAAGCTAGATTCACCTAAAACTTGCAGTTCAAGGCCCAGTCCACTGTTCAAGTTGCTTACTAGTGTAGCATAGAATTCTAGGTGGAAATTCAACTTAACAGTCTCCACTGCAGTACCGGTATATAAAACAGTGTTTTGGAACCAAAGGCAAATTTTTGTGTGCCTCTGGGATCTGGTGGGGGATTGCTGGAATTTTGTCTATTTTGGGCCTTGCCCTATAGCAGTTTTAGAAATTCCTAATAAATCCTAGAGGCCCATGCAGCCCATTTGTGCAAGGCAAGAGGTGGAACAAAAGTTTAGTCCCACATTGCTAGTTTAGAGGGAGTTGGACCTCTTTATATGGGAGGTTCTTTCCCCACATGTATGAGCATGACAACAAGAGGGACATCCACACGCGCTCTTCCTCCACCACCCGCCACGCCATGACGCGACGTGCTGCGCCGCGGGTTGCGGGAATGAGCCGAGCCGATGTCTAAATTTTTGCCACGCACGACGGGTATATGAAAGGTCATGTGGGAGTTGAAACGTTTTCTGTAGTGGACACTGAATTCGAACGGCGCGCCTCTTCGGCCGCTGCCTGTTCGCTTTGTCTCCCTTCGTTGCTTCACCTCCTGCCGCAGCCCCTTCGCGTCCTTCTCCTGTGCCTATATAAGAGACGTCGCTCCTCTCCAGAGAGACACAACAGAAGCTCCTCTTCCTCTCGCTACAAAGTTCCGACCACTGTGCTGCTGCTGCGTTCTTCCCCATCCCGTCTTGCGGCGTGCACCGCTGGTCGGGATAGTAGGCCTCTGAAACCGCACCTTTTGAGTCATGTACGGGAGAAGGGTGATAAGGTTTTTGGGGAGCGCTCAGCGCGACTACTGGTTGCTTCATCACGGACGATCCGGTCGCCGACGACTTCTTCCCCGACGTCCACGACCTCCTCGACGACATGGCAGGCGAGGACACCGACCCCAAGTCCAGCGCTTCTGTTGCTGCTGTCCCGTACGTGTTCTTGTCTTTCCTGTTAAAGGTTCTAACGCAGTTCCTTGTTCTAGTCCTTGTCCTACACATGATAGGTTCTACTTCATATGTGCTACTTGCCATACTGTCTGGTATAGATATGATAGGCTACGGTTCATATATGCAGAAGCTATTTACCTTCTCTCTGTCAGAACGCATGACTTGTTTTATCTCTACTATATTAATCATGCTTTATGTAGTATTTCTATTAATAAAATCATTTGGTAAATTGCTCATATTTCCAACAGCTACTAGCAGCAACAAACCCCTTTTTTGGGGCTAGGTGAGGTAGTCACTACAAAAATCGCTTTTATTTGACGAAAATCCTAGTGATGAAGTCCAAATCGCACCGAATGAGATCCTGTGACTTGGATCGATCTACTACAAAGGAATGTAGTATGCCCTACGTGGTCCGTTGCCATCCAATGGTAGGAAAACATAACGAGGCTCTGTTGCTCATATTGCCACCGAAACTACCGGCCCATGCGGCCTTGTACGACGCAAGCGGGGGAAAAAGGTGCGCGGCCACGTAAAAAGGCGCCAGGAGTACCGAAACGACGCCAAAGTTGATCGGAATGACATCTGAAAAAAATGTCGGAACAAGATCGCCGGAGCTTGGCGAAGATGTCTACTGTGCTAATCAATCTCATGTAAGTTTCCATAGTCCTTTATCTTGACGTCTAACACATGAGTGAAAAACATTGGAATTGATCGAACTTCCACCATCTGATTACTTTGAAACTTTATCAAATTTCCCTTCTTCTCATGGAAGAAGCAACCTGCTGAACTTGATCATGTATCCCTTTTTCTCATGGAAGAAGCAACCGAGACAGAAAAGGAGGCTACCACAACGTGTCATGATTCTAATTCCGATAAGTAAGTAGTTTTTCTTATGCCAAGTACATCGGCTATGTCATCAGATCTCAATAGTTTTAGTTGGATTTTTGCTTCTCCAAGTACTGGTACTCTTTGCTTGTTCTTTTCTGGAATGTCTTTGTTAATGCTTTTAGTCATATTTTCTCGGCATTTTATTAGTCCAATGATGTGACATCGTGACTTAATAGGAATGGTACACTACTCATATTAAGAAGGTGCACCTTCTTTTCCGTGTGGTCATCCAAAAAAATCTTAAGTTAAACGTGCTTGGCTCAGAGCAATTTGAGAATGGGTGAGCCACTGGAAAAGTTGATCCTGGGTGCACATGAGTGAAGACAAAGTGCAAATTAAAGACTAGTGTTGGTCTATGGGGCCAATCTAGACCCTACGTGCAACGACCAGGAATCAGTGTTGAACTGGTGGGTTTGGTCGGGTGTTATAGTTGGTATCATAGCCGACCCTTGCAATTACACGGGCATGTGCGGGTCAGTGATGCATACATGGGGTACATGTGGATGTTGGCACTTGCATGCACAGACGTGTGCCAAGAGGTAACGTTCCTGCTAGGCTGTCGGGGACGTCGGTTATGTGACATCCCAGTTTAATAGGAATGATAGGCTACTCATATCAATAACGTGCACCTTCTTTTTTAGGAGCCCATCCGAAAGGAACCTCAAAGTAAAGCGTGATTGTCTTGGAGGAATTTGAGGATGGGTGACCGCCCCGGGAAATTGATCTCGGATGCGCACGCGTGGGGGAAAAGTCCATAATAAAGACTAGTGTTGGTCTGTGAGGCCAGTCTAGATCCCAGGCTCAATAGTCAGGAGCCGGTGGTTTGGTCAGGGCGTTACATGCGCTCATGCTATTTTTTACACTGTCGAGATGTATTGCCTGATTTGATACCTTATGTTGACATTAGAAATTCAGATGAAGCTTGGGCGTTTTGGCTTAGCAACGGTGGGCAGAAAGGCTTTGAGCTCAAAGAAATGTTAAACAGGCATAAGGGCATGTGATGTCAAGGCTACATCACGTAGATTTATCTATGCAAATGAGGGCGATCGATCACAAGACAAAGGATCATTTAACTTGGTCAGGGCGTTACATGTGCTCATGCTATTTTTTACACTGTCGAGATGTATTACCTGATTTGATACCTTATGTTGACATTAGAAATTCAGATGAAGCTTGGGTGTTTTGGCTTAGCAACGGTGGGCAGAAAGGCTTTGAGCTCAAAGAATTGTTAAACAGGCATAAGGGCATGTGATGTCAAGGCTACATCACGTAGATTTATCTATGCAAATGAGGGCGATCGATCACAAGACAAATGATCATTTAACAAAGTCCCTCGGTCGAAACTAGAACCGATTGTCGAGTCTACATGAGTCTTAAAAAATGGACCAAAAGAAGAAAAATCTCAAAGTTTCCGAGCTCATTTTGGGACATAGTCTGACACTACACCTGCCAGAAACCAAACATCCAACTTTCCAGAATGTGTCGTGTTAATAGACAATAGACTTAACATCCTTAGTATGCAAAGTGAAGACAAAACCTGTAGCGACCAGACCTCAGACAGTCTGATCTCTGTGCTCCGGTGTCATCCCTGGATCAGTAATGCTGACACCACACAGTACTCGGAGGATTTATAGCAGAGTAGCAATCACACACTTATTACATCGAGTGTCTCAAAAGAGAACTTATTACAATAAGTATGGCTTAAGGCCATCTAATAACGATAACAACGGAAGGCTTGGAAGAGAAGTGAGTCCATCAACTCCA
This sequence comes from Triticum aestivum, assembly GCF_018294505.1. Classification (NCBI taxonomy): domain Eukaryota; kingdom Viridiplantae; phylum Streptophyta; class Magnoliopsida; order Poales; family Poaceae; genus Triticum; species Triticum aestivum. The sequence continues at coordinate 567,286,960 of NC_057812.1, forward strand.
ACAACATCACTGAGTATAGGACCATGACCTAAAAACTCCTTAATCGTCGTCTGAAAAGTCTGCAACATTAACGTTGCAGCCCGAAAACGGGTCAGCACATGGAATATGCTGGCAAGGTAACACATAGAGAGTAATGGAATAAAACAGCTATACTATATGCATATTTGGCTGGTGGAAAGCTCTATGGTTACAGTTTTGCGTAAAGCCAATTTTTCCCTACTTCAAAGGAATAAATTTATTTAACTATCATGGTAGTTGTTAAACATTGAGAATGGTTGACAGCATTCTCAATCCCAATTAAGCATCATCATTAAACATAACCCAACAAAATTAATTTAGAGTAACATGTTGAGATTCACATGAAAATCCAAGTACTAGATACTCAAGATGTCCATAACCGGGGACACGGCTAACCATGATTAGTTTATTACACTCTGCAGAGGTTTGCGCACTTTTCCCCACAAGACTCGATCTCCTCCGTTTGGTTTCTCGCACTACATGGTGTTTGAAAAGACGGATGACCGAGACATAGTCTTTCAGAAGCGCTAGCACCTTACGATGGGTAGACCGTACCACCTACATCCCTTACATCTGCTAGTCTACCACTGTAAGAGTTCACACGACTTAGTCAACTATGCTAGAGCCCATAATAGCTTATGGCTGCACACGGAAGTTTCTAGTATGAATAGTCTCATGATCCCTTTGAGCCTGGGTGGCGGTCCAAAAGAAAACAGGCAAGTCCTGGAATACCCAGGTGCCTCAATCCACCCAGATGTGTGTTTAAGTTGCCACATTAGATAAACCATTAATTAACAATCTCACATCTGTCATGGATATCACTCACCCAATCCACGTCTACTGGCATAACATGGCATAATAAGCAAACGTAGAAGTAACTCCCAAAGGTTTGATAATAAACAGGTAATAGGTTCTACCTCATCTACTTCCCATCCCACAATTTAATTAGATCCTAATCATGCAATGTGTGAGGATTGGTCTAATGCAATAAAACTGGGTAGTAGAAAAGGTATGATCAAAGTGTTACTTGCCTTGCTGATGATCCGCGAAACCTAACGATTCGAAGTAACAGGCGGCGCACTCCGGGTACTCTATCGCAGACAAACAAACAAGCATACAATAAGTACTCATCTAATGCACAGGTAAAACTCAAATAAGAGATCTAACCAGAAGGTTCAACTTAAGAATTCCGGTTGGCAAAAAGAATCAAATCGAATGAAGCAACGAAAGTCAAACGGCGAAAGAAAACAACTTCATTCTAGTAATCTGGATCTAGGGCAAATTTTACAGTAACAAAAACTTGTTTAAGTTGGTTAAACGGATAAAGGGTTTCGAGACGAAACTCTAGGCGCTTGAATCGCCTGATTCCGATAAACGAGCGAAAAGTTATACTAAAACGAAAATCGGATCAGGAATCACGATCAGAAAAATCACGAATTTAATCCGAGAAAAAGAAAAACGACGAACGCCGATTTTTTTTCGGCACGGAAAACGAGGCGTGACGAACCTCGGGCGGCGGGATCATCGGCGGTGGCGGCTCCGGTGGCGCGCGTGGATCGAGGCAGGGCTGATGGGCGGGGCGGCTCGGGGCGGCGCTATTTAAAGGCTGCCCCCGGTGGTGTCCCGCTCGGGTACGGCCCGAAGTCGGTTCGTTTTTTTTTAATTATTCCACTCAGAAGAAAAATAAAAAGTAATACTAAACGGACTCCAAAAATTCCGAAATAAATTTTCACGGGCTTCTAAAATCAAGCCGCACAAGGTGAACATTTATTTGGGCCCTAAATGCAATTTTGGAAAATGCACATTTTTCCTAAATTCAAATAAAACACCGAAAAACTCCGAAATAAAATCTTATTTGATTCTATTATTAAATCCTCAATATTTCTTTATTTTGGGAAAGTCATTTTATTCCCTCTCTCATATTTTTGTAATAGAAATAATTGACGATAAAATAAATAAAATCAAATGATCTATTCTCAAAATTTGAGAGAACTCAAATATGAAAATAACGAAATCCCTAACTCTCTCCGTGGGTCATTGAGTTGCGTAGAATTTCTAGGATCAACCAAAATGCAAAATAAAATATGATATGCATGATGATCTAATGTATAACATTCCAAATTGAAATTTTGGGATGTTACAAACCTACCCCCCTTAAGATGAATCTTGCCCTCGAGATTCGGGTTGGCTAGAAAATAGGTGAGGGTGGTCTTTGAGCAAATCTTCCTCTCGTTCCCAGGTGGCTTCATCCTCCGTGTGGTTGCTCCACTGAACTTTGCAAAACTTGATAACCTTGCTGCGAGTAACTCGGTTGGCAAACTCGAGAATCTTAACTGGTTTCTCCTCGTAGGTCAAATTGTTATCCAACTGAATAGTTTCCAAAGGCACTGTGTCTCTCAATGGTATATCAACCGTCTCCGCGTGACATTTCTTTAACTGAGAAACGTGGAACACATCATGTACTCCTGACAATCCTTTGGGCAATTCCAACTTGTAGGCCACTTCTCCCATACGCTCCAAAACTCGATCTGGTCCTACAAATCGTGGCGCTAACTTCCCTTTAACTCCAAAATGCTTTGTTCCCCGAAGTGGAGATACTCGAAGATAAGCTCCGTCTCCGACTTCGTAAACTGTCTCCTTGCGTTTAGAATCCGCATAACTCTTCTGTCTGGACTGGGCTACCTTGAGCCTATCGCGAATAAACTTCACCTTCTGTTCAGACTCTTTAATCAAGTCAGGACCAAACAACTGGCGGTCTCCAACTTCGTCCCATGACAACGGTGTCCTGCACCTCCTTCCGTACAAAGCTTCGAAAGGGGCCATCTTTAAACCGGTTTGATAACTGTTGTTGTAAGAGAACTCTTCATATGGCAAATTATCGTCCCAACTAGATCCGTAATCTAGCGCACAAGCTCTCAGCATATCCTCCAAAATCTGATTGACTCTCTCGGTCTGTCCATCTGTCTGTGGATGAAAAGTTGTACTGAATTCTAGCCTGGTTCCCAAAGTTTCATACAACTGCTTCCAGAACTTTGAGGTAAACTGGGTTCCTCTATCTGATACGATACTCCTTGGAACTCCATGCAGACATACGATCCTGGTCATGTATATCTTTGCCAACTTAGCACTGGTGTAAGTGGTCTTTACTGGGATGAAATGAGCTACTTTCGTCAATCGATCAACTACAACCCAAATCGAGTCATAGCCTGAACGAGTCCTGGGCAATCCCATGATAAAATCCATGCCTAGCTTATCCCACTTCCATTCGGGTATCGGCAATGGTTGTAACAATCCTGCTGGCTTCTGATGCTCTGCCTTTACTCTCTGGCATACATCACAAACTACTACATACTCTGCAATATCCTTCTTCATTCCGGTCCACCAGAAAATATCCCTCAAATCCAGATACATCTTGGTATTTCCTGGGTGAATTGAATACGGTGAGTCGTGTGCCTCTTACAAAATCAACTTCCTGATCTCTGGGTCATTGGGCACATAAACGCGGTCTTCAAACCATAGGGTGTCGTGCTCATCCTCATGGAATCCTTTAGCTTTTCCTTTGCTCAGTTTCTCCTTTATAGCGGCAATCTCTTTGTCAGCTTTCTGAGCTTCTCTGATTCTATCCATCAAAGTTGACTGAATCTCCAATGCTGCTACATAGCCTCTCGGAACTATTTCCAAACATAGTTCATGAAGATTTTCTGCTAACTCCCTTGGTATTCCTCCCGTCATTAATGTATTGACATGGCTCTTGCGACTTAATGTGTCAGCTACTACATTAGCCTTTCCAGGGTGATAATGTAATTTCATATCATAATCCTTGATAAGCTCCAACCATGTCCTTTGTCTGAGATTCAACTCCATCTGTGTGAAAATGTACTTCAAACTCTTATGATCCATGTACACCTCACAATGGTTTCCAATGAGAAAATGTCTCCATGTCTTCAAAGCATGCACTACGGTTGCTAACTCCAAATCATGCGTGGCATAATTCAACTCATGAGGCTTCAGTTGTCTTGAGGCATATGAAACAACTCTCCCTTCCTGCATAAGCACTGCTCCAAGTCCTTGACGTGAAGCGTCACAATATACCTCATAATCTTTGGTCTGGTGTGGCAAAATCAACACTGGTGAGGTAACCAAACGTTTCTTCAACTCCTGAAAACTAGCCTCACATTCCTCTGTCCATATGAACTTGGTATCCTTCTTTAACAACTCAGTCATAGGCTTCGCAATCTTTGAGAAATTCTCAATAAATCTCCGGTAGTATCCTGCGAGTCCAAGAAAACTCCGGATCTCTCCAACTGTTGTTGGGGCTTCCCACTTGGTGACGGTTTCAACTTTAGCGGGATCTACTGCTATACCTTCTCCTGATATAACGTGTCCGAGGAATCCTACTTCCTTCAACCAAAACTCACATTTGCTGAACTTGGCATATAATTGATGTTCTCTAAGCTTTCCAAGTACCAAACGCAAATGCTCCTTATGTTCCTCTTCATTCTTCGAATAAACCAGGATATCATCAATGAACACTACAACGAACTTATCCAAAAACTCCATAAACACTTTGTTCATCATGTTCATAAAATAGGCAGGTGCGTTAGTCAGACCAAATGACATAACGGTATACTCATACAGCCCATACCTAGTGGTAAAAGCTGTCTTCGGAATATCCTGTTCTCGAATCTTCAACTGGTGGTATCCTGATCGCAGATCGATCTTGGAAAATACCTTAGCTCCTTGCAATCGATCAAACAGATCATTGATCATCGGTAGTGGGTACTTGTTCTTGATCGTTACTTCATTCAATCCTCGATAATCTACAACCATCCTTAACGATCCATCCTTCTTCTCCACTAGAAGTACTGGCGATCCCCAAGGTGAAGAACTTGGGCGAATATATCCCTTATCTAGTAACTCCTTAATCTACTTCTTAATTTCCATCAAATCCTTTGCTGGCATCCTATATGGTCTTTTTGATATTGGCCCTGTGCCTGGCAATAGCTCAATCAAACACTCAATATCTCTATCCGGTGGCATGCCTGGCAACTCCTGTGGAAATACATCAGGAAAATCCCTTACCACTGGTACTTCCTCCTGCACAACTCCTGTTAGGCAATTTACTTGAGTCCTCTTTGGCACATGTCGGGATACATACTTCCTTCTCCCTTCTGGGGTGGTAAGCAAAATTGACTTACTAGCACACTCAATATTCCCTTCATACTTTGATAACCAATCCATGCCTAATATCACATCCAATCCTTGAGATTCCAATACTATTAGGTCTGAGGGAAAAACATAGTTACCAATCCTTAATGGTAACCGATCACACCATAGACTAGCCACATACTCTGCTCCGGGCGAGGTTACTAACATGGGTGACCTAAGGGCTTGGGTTAGTAGGTTATACTTATCCACAAATTCCCTTGAGATGTATGAATGCGATGCACCAGTATCAAAAAGAACGAGTGCAGTAAATGACTTAACCAAAAACTTACCTATTACTGCATCGGGCTGAGCTTCAACCTCCTCCACGCTAACATGGTTCACCTGTCCCCTGTTAAAAGGGTTCGGCTTCTTCCCAGAACTTCCATTGCCATTTTGGCCTTCAGGACATTCATTGGCATAATGTCCGGTCTTCGAACACTTAAAGCAAGTGACTTGGCTTAGGTCCTTCTTGACTGGGGTTGAGGGGTTGGTGCGGTTCTGGCCGTTGCTTCCTCCGTTGCCATTACCATTCTTGGTGCCATTGTGATTGTGCGAGCTACCTCCTCCACGAGTATGCTGAAAATGTCCTCCCGGTCTAGGGGTAAAACGTGGCTTCTGCTGAGCTCCTGAACTATACTTTCCTTGTCCATACTTCCTCTTGCGATTCTCAATTTGCTGTTGCTTCCCTTCAATCATAAGAGCACGATCTACCAACTCCTAGTAGTTGTTGAAGGTTGTTACCATCAACTGCATGCTCAACTCATCATTCAGTCCTTCCAGAAACTTCTCCTGCTTAGCTGCATCTGTAGCGACGTCATCTGGGGCATAACGTGCTAGCTTACTAAATTCCTCCACATACTGGCCAACTGTCCTTCCTCCTTGGCGCAAGTTGTGAAACTCACGCTTCTTCATGGCCATAGCTCCTGCTGAAACGTGTGCAGTACGAAAAGCCTGCTGAAACTGGTCCCATGTGACAGTGTCAACTGGGAAAGTGGATGTGAAATTCTCCCACCATGATGTTGCTGGTCCTTCTAGCTGATGTGCGGCAAACTTCACCTTCTCCGCATCTGTGCATCCTGCTGTGGTCAACTCCCTAGCTGTCTTGCGGAGCCAATCATCTGCTACTATCGGCTCGGTGCTACTGGAAAACACCGGCGGATTCAGCCTAAGAAAACGGGCTAAGTGGTCAACAGGTGGTGGTGGTGGTGGTGGGTTGTTGTTGTTGTTCCCCTCATTCTGATTCTGGACTAGCAACTGCATCAATGTGTTCTGCTGCTGGATCAACTGGGTGAGCTCCGGTGGAAAGGCAAATCCGGGGTCACGTCTCGGAGGCATCTAAGGGTTTAGAAAAGATGAGATATAAGAATAGAGGGGGTTTAAAGAGAAAACACTACCCATATGCACATGAGGCAAAACAAATAATTCACTTCAATCAATCAAACAAGAGCATACAATCGATCTATCAATCGCAAAAGTGCTCGGACTACTATATTTACATGGTGGACTACTACTACTGATGAGGTGGTCTACTAGAAATATTCTTCGGTTGCAGACTCCATGATATCTACTCCATCTTCATCAACATAGTCATCATCGCTACTATCTGGTTCCGAATTGGTGCCGTCGATGATGATGTAGTCTTCCGGGCTAATCTCCTTGGGTTCTTCGTCTTCATCTACTGGCGTAGGGTCTCCCATAAATATTCCAATCTTCTTGATCAGGTCGTCATTCTTCTCCACCAATACTTCAATTTCTTCTTCATAATCTTCACGTGTAGCCTTGAGTTCTTCCTCCAATTCCTTGGTTCTAATCTTAGCCGTCTTCAGATCTATCATGTCGGCGCATATCTGGTTCTTCTGTCGTCGAATGTGCTAGTTTAGCTCCTGGATAAAAGCTGCGATTGATCTATCCTTCCTGGTGCTGATCATCTCCCAGTGTTCATCTCGGCGCCGACAAATCTGGTAGATAGTATCCTTGAGATCCTTGGGGTAGACTTCTCCAATGCGTCCCATGGCGATGTGAGCTGCCATGCTCTTTCCTAGACTCCAAGTTGGTGCATCAAAAGAAAACTCTATGGGCTTAGTGACTGGCATGAACGTCCTTCCTGGAACTTGAACTTGAATCATCCAGCACTCTTCTTCAGGTAAAGTGGCGTTGTAGGTTCCCGTGAAGCTTGGTACTCCTATATTCAGGTATCTAGTGACTTCCTTCAAGTGGCGTCCAAAGGGTGTATCTTCATCCGGTTGTGTGAACTTGTTCCTTGCATCCGCCACCCTAAAGAGTAGAAAAGATGAGAGGTCAGAAGAGAAGAGAGTGAATAGTATTCTAGGTCTTGTGCTTAGTGGTCGTGTCCTACAGTCAGCGTGTACTCCGATACCTCTCTGTAGCGACCAGACCTCAAACAGTCTGATCTCTGTGCTCCGGTGTCATCCCTGCATCAGTAATGCTGACACCACACAGTACTCGGAGGATTTATAGCAGAGTAGCAATCACACACTTATTACATCGAGTGTCTCAAAAGAGAACTTATTACAATAAGTATGGCTTAAGGCCATCTAATAACGATAACATCAGAAGGCTTGGAAGATAAGTGAGTCCATCAACTCCAACGGCATCACTGAGTATAGGACCACGACCTAAAAACTCCTTAATCATCGTCTGAAAAGTCTGCAACATTAACATTGTAGCCCGAAAACGGGTCAGCACATGGAATATGCTGGCAAGGTAACACATAGAGAGTAATGGAATAAAACAGCTATACTATATGCATATTTGGCTGGTGGAAAGCTCTATGGTTACAGTTTTGCGTAAAGCCAATTTTTCCCTACTTCAAAGGAATAAATTTATTTAACTATTATGGTAGTTGTTAAACATTGAGAATGGTTGACAGCATTCTCAATCCCAATTAAGCATCATCATTAAACATAACCCAACAAAATTAATTTAGAGTAACATGTTGAGATTCACATGAAAATCCAAGTACTAGATACTCAAGATGTCCATAACCGGGGACACGGCTAACCATGATTAGTTTATTACACTCTGCAGAGATTTGCACACTTTTCCCCACAAGACTCGACCGCCTTCGTTTGGTTTCTCGCACTACATGGTGTTTGAGAAGACGGATGACCGAGACATAGTCTTTCAGAAGCGCTAGCACCTTACGATGGGTAGACCGTACCACCTACATCCCCTACATCTGCTAGTCTACCACTGTAAGAGTTCGCACGACTTAGTCAACTATGCTAGAGCCCATAATAGCTTGTGGCTGCACACGGAAGTTTCTAGTATGAATAGTCTCATGATCCCTTTGAGTCTGGGTGGCGGTCCAAAAGAAAACAGGCAAGTCCTGGAATACCCAGGTGCCTCAATCCACCCAGATGTGTGTTTAAGTTGCCACCTTAGATAAACCATTAATTAACAATCTCACATCTATCATGGATATCACTCACCCAATCCACGTCTACTGGCATAGCATGACATAATAAGCAAACGTAGAAATAACTCCCAAAGGTTTGATAATAAACAGGTAATAGGTTCTACCTCATCTACTTCCCATCCCTTAATTTAATTAGATCCTAATCATGCAATGTGTGAGGATTGATCTAATGCAATAAAACTGGGTAGTAGAAAAGGTATGATCAAAGTGTTACTTGCCTTGCTGATGATCCGCGCAACCTAACGATTCGAAGTAACAGGCGGCGCACTCCGGGTACTCTATCGCAAACAAACAAACAAGTATACAATAAGTACTCATCTAATGCATAGATAAAACTCAAATAAGAGATCTAACCAGAAGGTTCAACTTAAGAATTCCGGTTGGCAAAAAGAATCAAATCAACGAAGCAACGAAAGTCAAACGACGAAAGAAAACAACTTCGTTCTAGTCAATCTGGATCTAGGGCAAATTTTACAGTAACAAAAACTTGTTTAAGTTGATTAAACGGATAAAGGGTTTCGAAACGAAACTCTAGGCGCTTGAATTGTCTGATTCCGATAAACGAGCGAAAAGTTATACTAAAACGAAAATCGGATCAGGAATCGCGATCAGAAAAATCGCGGATTTAATCCGAGAAAAAGAAAAACGACGAACGCCGATTTTTTCGGCACGGAAAACGAGGCATGACGAACCTCGGGCGGCGCGATCGTCGGCGGCGGCGGCTCCTGCCCCCGGGCGGTGTCCCGCTCGGGTACGGCCGGATGTCGGTTCGGTTTTTTTTTTAATTATTCCGCTCGTAAGAAAATAAAAAGAAATACTAAACGGACTCCAAAAATTCCGAAATAAATTTTCACGGGCTTCTAAAATCAAGCCGCACAAGGTGAACATTTATTTGGGCCCTAAATGCAATTTTGAAAAACGCACATTTTTCCTAAAATTCAAATAAAACACCGAAAAACTACGAAATAAAATCTTATTTGATTCTATTATTAAATCCTCAATATTTCTTTATTTTGGGAAAGTCATTTGATTCCCTCTCTCATATTTTGTAATAGAAATAATAGACGATAAAATAAATAAAATCAAATGATCCTATTCTCAAAATTTGAGAGAACTCAAATATGAAAATAACGAAATCCCCAACTCTCTCCGTGGGTCATTGAGTTGCGTAGAATTTCTAGGATCAACCAAAATGCAAAATAAAATATGATATGCATGATGATCTAATGTATAACATTACAAATTAAAAATTTGGGATGTTACAAAACCAATACATGTACAAGCGCAACTGGGTATCCATGTACAACTTCGAGAAATGTTAGCCCACTAAATGACTTATTGACTAATGCATGTCTAAAAAGGAAGTCCAAACAAAAAGTTCAAAACGGAAAATAAATTGGCTTGATAATAAGCACAAGGCTAGGAAAAAGGAGAGAAGCTACTCCCTCATTGAGCGGCATATAGCATCCGCGTGAAGCTTTTCGTATGCCTGCTAGGAAGACCCATTCTTAGCCCCCGTTTATTATATCCATTGAGGTTGACATTAGTTCTTTTTCTTTTTTGTTTCTTTTTGGGGTTTCGGTTTTTTGTTCCTTTATCGTTTTCTTCAATTTTTTCATTGGTTTTCTCCATTTCATTATAGGTTTTTACTTTTTTATTCTTTCTATTTTCTTCGATTTTTTTATGTTTGTTTCTCCGTTTTTCGTTCCCATTTTCTTCATTTTTCTTCCATTTTCTCTGTTTCTTTCTTGGTTTTCATCCATTTCTTTGTTTTTCTTTGTTTCTTTCTTGGTTTCCCTATTTTCATTATTGTGCACTCGTTTACATTGTATTATTCTTACACATGTCTATATTTTTCTTACACATTGTACATTTTTCGTATACGTCAAGTACACATTTTAAATACACATTTAACATTTTTTCGAATACATGATTAATTTTTTTCCAAGTATATGTTTCATGTCTATCGTTTTTTGTACGCATTGTAATTTTTTTGTATACATCTAAGTAACTTTTTATAAAGGTTTAACATTATTCATGTACATGATTACATTTTTTTCAAATATATGTTATGGTGTCTATTTTCTCAAACACATTCTGCAAAAAAATTATACACATGAAACATTTTTATACACATTTAACAGATTTTTAGTACATGTTAGACGTATTTCAATTACATCATTCACATTTTTTTTCAAATATACGTTTCGATGTCTATTATAGTCATACACATTAAGTTTTTGGGGTATAGATCTAAAACATTTTTATACAGGTATCAGCACTTTCATATACATGATTACATTCTTTTCAGATAATGTTTTGATGTCCACTTTTTTTGTACACATCCACATTTTCTTATACATGTGAAAGATATTTTTATACACGATTACATTTTTTAAATTACATAAATATTCTTGTAAATCATATTTTTTTAAAAAAATTCCATGTACATGTTTTGAAAATGCGTGCACATTATTATTATTATTATTATTTTGTTTGTTTCTTTGCCGGTTTTTTCGTTTGTTCACCGATATCTCTTTGGCTTTCATCATATTTTTCCTTCTATTTGTTTCTTCGCCAGTTTTCTTCTATTTTCTTTGTTTCTTCAGAGGTTTTCTTCGGTTTCTTTGGTTTCCTGTGTTAGTTCCCGTTTTTCTAAGCTTTTCTCTTTTCCTTTTTTCAACATATTTCTATTTTTTCAATACACAATGTGCATTTTTAGTGTACACCTAGAATATTTTGTATACATGTTGAACATTTTTAAATACATTATGTACTTTTTTCATATATGTCATGAACATTTTTTATATGTATTTAAGATTTTTCTTATGTGATATATATTTAGGATTTTCCAAATACATGATTAACCTTTTTCTAGTATATGATTTGGTGTTAACCTTTTTCATACATAGCATACATTTTTCGTATACATTTTTTTATATAAACAATTTTCAAATAAAAGTTTTACATAAATTTCTATAATTACATTTTTAAATGCAGGATTAATTATTTTCCAAATAGATGATTAACATTTTTAAAATACATCATTTGACATTTTTCAAATACATTGATGAACATTTTTTCAAATGCAAGAATTTTTTTCTTTAAATTGTCAGGTGCATGTTTTTTGTGGTACACAACATTTTTATACTACACAAACATTTGTTGAGGTTGCATACACATTTTTAAACATTTCACATACATTTTTTTGAAAACATAGGAACATTTTTTCATGTGACAAACATTATTTTTTGAAAAACCATGGACATTTGTTAACTGTTATTGCTAAAAATAAAGTTAAGTTTGAAAATATATTCAGTTTAAATAAAAATAAAAATAAATTAGTGTGATGCCAGTCGAGCGAGCGAGTAAAAGAGAGCTCGTCCTGTGCTGAGCCGGCCCATGTATGGAATCGCCTGGTGTCTAGCAAGACATAGGCGTGGCCCAAGCGTACTACTTCCCTCTCGTTCACCCACACACACACAGACATAAAAAAAAGGGAAACGTTTCTAGACGGACGACCTCTCGGGCAATTCCTATTTAGGGCTGCAGGCCCATCTTTCATCCGCTTTCTAAACTCTATGGAAAACTGCAAAAACACAGCGCGAGCTAGGATTTGAACCCAGCGCCGCTCGTTATCAATGATCGTGGGGTGACCAACCCGACTAACTCACTAACTATGATAACAAACACGTTTTTCATCCATATTTATCTTCTTTTTTTCTTTCCTTTCCTTTTTTCTCTGTTCTTTTCTTCTTTCTTTTTCCAAATTCATAATTGTTTTCTTCAAATAGATGAACTTGTTTTCAAAATCCATGAACTGTTTTTTTGAAACTCTTGAACCTTTTTCAAAATTGATGAATTTTTTCATTTTTTTTCATTTTTTCTCAAAATCAATGAACTTTTTTTCAATGTTGATGAAGTTTTTTCAAAATTTATGAACTTTTTTCAAATCTGATGAATTTTTTTCAAATTCAATGAACTTTTTTATTCAAATTGATGAACTACTTTCATTGTTCGATGAACATTTTTGAAAATCGATGAACTCTTTTGAATCTATGAACCTTTTTTAATACATTAATTTTTTCAATTTAGATGAACTTTTTTCAAATTCAATGAACTTTTTTTATTCAAATTGATGAACTAATTTTATTGTTCGATGGACATTTTTTGAAAATCGATGAACTCTTTTGAATCTGTGAACTTTATTTTCAATACATGAACTTTTTTTATTTGGTGAACTATTATTTGAATACGCGAACTTTTTTTTGCATGCGCATGAACTTCATTTGTAATATGTGCACATGTTTTTAAATAATTGGAAAATCTGAACGCTATAGTGTAATGCGAAATTAATAGTGCGTCTATGTTTCTATTCTTTAAAAGCTTCACGCTCTAAATAATCACTATTATTTGGCTGGTCAAGTGGTTAGCCTCGCTCTTTGTTTTTTTTTGAGCGGTAAAGCAAAAGCTTTATTGATCATAAGCCACAGAATGTGGGATACAACTCGTGTCATGGGGTTGAACAAGCCACATGTGGCGCCCCTGATCTAAAGAAAGCGAAAATCTAGCAAGTTTGTGTGCCTCTTTATTAACCAAACGACTCTCATGCATAAAAATGCTATTGAAATTACTAGCTCTGGCTTGGATCTCCTCGATGATGGCCCCATAGCGTCCTCTGCTGGCATTGTTCAGGTCATGTATTGCTTGTTTTGCATCCGACGAGATAACAACGTTCTGCACTCCTAGATCCTCTGCCAATGCCAGGCTTCCCAACATGCAATGACTTCCAGTGTAGCTAGGTCCTGCATACCGTATATGAGCAGGGAGGAACTACCCATGTAATTCCCTTGGTCATCCCGACAAACAGTCGTTGCCACCCCCCTAGAGCGCGCCACTCCTGCATCGACATGTATCTTCACGAAACCTGGAGGCGGTGCCTTGGATCGCATGCTTTGAGCTGTTCTGGTTCAGGTGCTTGGTTGTGCTGGGGATGGAGACTTGATCATATCAAGTTCAGCAATGAACCTCTGAACGAACATGTGGGTAGCATGTGGACTTTGGTAGATACCTTCATGAATCGCCTTCCTCCTTGCTGTCCAAATCGCCCAAAGAGTTGCCCCAGCTTCACGAACAGCACATGCGATAACAGGTTCATCATTGTGAAGAGCCACTGTTTTCCTGAAGGTTCTGTCGTACCAGAGATTTTTTGAACTATCTCCTCCTCTGTCAGCGCCCATGTGCATCGAGACGATATGCATTCCAGCAGTGAGTGACGCCAGGAGTCCTGTACTCCGCATAATCCACATACACTCGACTGCACCATGTTGCGGTGGGCACGAACATCATTTGTTGGAAGCGATTGTTTTGCGAGTTGCCATAGGAACATTCCCACTTTCCCCGGTACTTGAGTATACCAGAGTTTCTTCCAATCCCCGCTTTCTCTGTTTGTGGTGGACGACCCTGTATTTCCTTCCAACCATGCCTCCCTTCTCTTTCTAATCGACACCAACATGTTGTATGCAGACCTGACCGAGAACACTCCATTCCTCTCAAAGTTCCATGCCGAGCTATCTTCTATGTTTCTCGTGCATAGCGGAATGCTCAAGATTGGCTGGATATCGATGTGGAGAAACACTTCTTGTAGACGCTGGATATTCCATCTTGCTGATGTAGCATCGATGAGCTCTGAAACTCGAGATGGTGGGTTTTTGTATTAAACACCCATATGGCCTCATCATTTCATCCCTTGGGATCCAGTTTTCTTCCCATATGCTTGTTTCTGCACCGGTACTGATCCTGCGGATGAGGCCTAGATTTAGGACGTCGCGCCCTTCGAGAAGTGCTCTCCACACTTGGCTAGGATCCGATCCTAAGCTTGCCTTGAGAATTGTGGTACCCGGGAAGTAAACACTTTGCAGTATCCGTGCACTTAATGTCTCCGGGCTCTATAAGATCCTCCACACTTGTTTAGCAAGCATTGACAGGTTGAATAGCTCATAGTCCTTAAAACCTAGCCCGCCCATTGCTTTTGCTGGGTCATTTCCTTCCAAGACACCCAGTGTGGTTTCCGCTGACCGTTCTTACTACCCCACCAAAACTTCCTAATCATCATGTTTAGGTTTTCACAGAGTCCTTTGGGTAGCTTGAAACAGGACATAGAAAAGACGGGTATGGCTTGAGCTACTGCCTTGACCAACACTTCTTTCCCGGCAGAAGACATCGTTCTTTTAATCCATCCCTTAATTCTGCTCCATAGGCGGTCCTTCAAATACTTAAAGGCACCATTTTTAGAGGATCCAACATCCGAAGGCATGCCTAGATATTTCTCATTTAGTGTCTCATTGGGCACTTGGAGCAACCCATTTATCTCGCCTCTTACACTCTCCTGGACCCCTTTGCTGAAATAAACAAAGGACTTATCATGGTTTATCCTTTGTCCCGTTGCCTGACAATAGATATCCAGAACTTGGTACACCTCCGATGCTCCCACACTATTAGCCTTGAAGAACAACATGCTGTCATCAGCAAATAATAGGTGGTTTACCTTTGCCGTCGTAGGGGCCACTTGCAAGCCACTCAGATTGGATGAGTCATCTTTGGATTTTAAAAGGCACGAAAGGCCCTCTGCTGCTATCAAGAACAAATATGGAGAGATTGGGTCCCCTTGGCGAATACCCCTTGATGGCCTGAACTCCTGTAATTTCTTTCCAGTGAACAGGACAGAAAAGGTGACAGAATTTATCAGATTCATTACTATACCAACCCACCTTTCTGTGAAGCCCAACTTTATCATAATTGCCTTCAGATAGTCCCATTCCACTCTGTCATAAGCTTTCATCATGTCTAGCTTTAAAGCACAGTGTTGGTTTTTCTTTGCCTTGTTCCTTTTCATGAAGTGCAGACACTCATAAGCAGCAATAATATTATTTGTTATTAATCTACCTGGAACAAAGGCAGATTGCTCGTAGGAAATGATCTTTGGCAGGACTATCTTCAAACGGTTAGATATCACCTTTGACGCAATCTTGTAAAGCATGTTGCAAAGGCTGATTGGTCTAAACTGAGTTAGTGACGTAGGATTCTTTACCTTGGGGATCAACACAAGCAAGGTGCTGTTGATGCATTCAGCCGATTCTGTACCATCTAATATTCGCAGAACAACTCTAGTGACTTCCTCTCCACACACATCCCAATGTCGCTGGAAGAAGTGGGCGGGGAAACCATCTGGGCCTGGCGCTTTAACCGGGAACATCTGAACCAGGGCTTTTTTCACTTCTTCATGTGTGTATGGCACATTTAAGCTGTCGTTCATCTCCTGTGTGACACGACGAGGGACTGTGTTGATAACCTCCTCCATGTTCTGTACTCCTTCTGATGTGTTGTCATCTCCTCGAGTTCTTCCGTATTCTCTGTGACTGTCCCTTCTGGCAATTGAAGTGCTTTAATTTGGTTTTTCCGCCGGCGTCGGCTTGCCCGAAGATGGAAGAAATATGTGCTCTTGTCCCCATGTGTAAGCCACTCTAATCTTGCCCTTTGTATCTGAGGGAGTCCTGGATTAGGGGGTGTCCGGATAGCCGGACTATAACTTCGGCCGGACTCCTGGACTATGAAGATACGAGATTGAAGACTTCGTCCCATGCCCGGAAGGGACTTTCCTTGGCGTGGAGGGCAAGCTTGGCGATACGGATATGTAGATCTCCTACCATTGTAACCGACTTTGTGTAACCCTAACCCTCTCCGGTGTCTATATAAACCGGAGGGTTTTAGTCCGTAGGACAACATACAGAACAACAGTCATACCATAGGCTAGCTTCTAGGGTTTAGCGTCTCCGATCTCGTGGTAGATCTACTCTTGTACTACCCATATCATCAATATTAATCAAGCAGGACGTAGGGTTTTACCTCCATCAAGAGGGCCCGAACCTGGGTAAAACTTCGTGTCCCTTGCCTCCTGTTACCATCCGGCCTAGATGCACAGTTCGGGACCCCCTACCAGAGATCCGCCGGTTTTGACACCGACATTGGTGCTTTCATTGAGAGTTCCTCTGTGTCGTCGCCGTCAGGCTTGATGGCTCCTACGATCATCAATAGCGATGCAGTCCAGGGTGAGACCTTCCTCTCCGGACAGATCTTCGTCTTCGGCGGCTTCGCACTGCGGGCCAATTCACTTGGCCATCTGGAGCAGATCGAGAGCTATGCCCCTGGCCGTCAGGTCAGATTTGGAAGTTTAAACTACACGGCTGACATCCGCGGGGACTTGATCTTCGACGGATTCGAGCCACTGCCGAGCGCGCCGCACTGTCACGACGAGCATGATCTAGCTCTGCCGCCGAACAGTGCCCTGAAGGCCGCACCCGCATTGGCTTCGACCCTTAATTCGGAGCCAACTGCGCTGATCGAGGACAGGTGGTTGGACGCCGCCTCGGGGACTGCAATCCCAACGGCGATCGAGCCGAACACCAGCCCCGCACTCCACGAGACTCGTGACTCCAAGGAGCCGGACTCCTCTCCGGAATCCGAACCCTCCGCGCCCCTGCCGATCGAATCCGATTGGGCACCGATCATGGAGTTTACTGCCGTGGACATCTTTCAGCACTCGCCTTTCGGCGATATTCTGAAGACACTAAAGTCTCTCTATTTATCAGGAGAGCCCTGGCCGGACTACGGTCAGCAAGGTTGGGATACGGGCGATGAAGAAATTCAAAGCCCACCCACCACCCACTTTGTAGCCACTTTCGATGATTTAACCGACATGCTCGACTTCGACTCCGAAGACATCGACGGTATGGACGCCGATGAAGGAGACGATGAAGAACCAGCGCCTATTGGGCCCTGGAAAGCCACCTCGTCATATGACATATACATGGTGGACACCCCAAAAGAAGGAGATGGCGATGGAACAGCGGAGGATGACCCCTCCAAGAAACAGCCTAAGCGCCGGCGTCAGCGGCGCCGCTCAAAATCCCGCCAAAACAAATACAGTGATTCCAGCACGGGAGATAATAATACTCCGAAGAGTGCCGAAGAAACCCCCCTCCAGCAAGATTCAGCACAGGAGGTTGGAGAAACCAGCCCTCATGAGAGAGCAGCAGACAGAGAGGTCGAGGACGATAATCATATGCCTCCCTCCGAAGACGAGGCAAGCCTCAACGACGACGAACTCGTCGTGCCAGAGGATCCCATCGAGCAAGAGCGTTTTCAACGCAGGCTTATGGCCACGGCAAGAAGCCTCAAGAAAAAATAGCAACAGCTTAGAGCTGATCAAGATTTGCTAGTCGACAGATGGACTAAAGTCCTTGCGGCCAAAGAGCATAAACTCGAACGCCCCTCCAAGAGCTACCCAAAGCGCAGGTTGCTACCCCGATTAGAGAAGGAAGCACCTAAATCTACATCACCAGCACTTGATACGGCCGACCGGCCACCTCATGGCCGTGACAGAGAGGCCTCTCGGCCCTCCACTCAAGCCGCACCCCGTACCAAGGCACGGGAAAATGCGCCTGACCTACGAGATATGTTGGAGGACAAGGAAAGGCAAACAAGATCGGTCTACGGATCGCGTGGGCGCCCCACGACTCGAGACAGTAACCGTCACGCCGGACACAAATCCGGTAGGGTCAAACACAGTAGACAAAGCTCGTTGGAGCTACGCCGTGATATAGCCCAGTACAGAGGCACCGCACACCCACTATGCTTCACAGACGAAGTAATGGATCATCAAATCCCCGAGAGTTTCAAACCCGTAAACATCGAATCATATGATGGCACAACAGATCCTGCGGTATGGATCGAGGATTATCTCCTTCATATCCACATGGCCCACGGCGATGATTTCCACGCCATCAAATACCTCCCACTCAAGCTTAAAGGACCAGCTCGGCATTAGCTTAACAGCTTGCCAACAGGATCAATCAGTTATTGGGAGGACCTAGAAGCCACATTTCTTGACAATTTCCAGGGCACTTATATGTGACCCCCAGACGCCGATGACCTAAGTCACGTAATTCAGCAGCCAGAGGAATCGGCCAGGCAATTCTGGACACGGTTCCTAACAAAGAAAAATCAAATAGTCGACTGTCCGGACGCAGAGGCCCTAGCAGCCTTCAAGCACAATATCCGTGACGAGTGGCTTGCCCGGCACTTTGGACAGAAAAAGCCAAAATCTATGGCAGCACTCACGACACTCATGACCCGCTTTTGCATGGGAGAAGACAACTGGCTTGCTCGTAGTAACAATATGACCAAGAACCCTGGTAATTCGGATACCAGGGACAGTAGTGGCAGGTCGCGTCGCAAGAAGCAGAAGCGCCGCATTAATAGCGATAATGCTGAGGATACGACAGTTAATGCCGGATTCAGAGGCTATAAATCCGGTCAGCGGAAAAGTTCATTCAAAAGAAATCCTAGGGGCCCGTCCAGTTTGGACGGAATACTCGACCGCTTGTGCCAGATACATGGCATCCCCGAAAAGCCGGCCAATCACACCAACAGGGATTGTTGGGTGTTCAAGCAGGCAGGCAAGTTAAATGCCGAAAATACCGACAAGGGACTGCATAGCGATGACGACGAAGAGCCCCGACCACCGAATAACAGTGGACAGAATGGTTTTCCCCCACAAGTGCGGACGGTGAACATAATATACGCAACCCACATCCCCAAGAGGAAGCGGAAGCGCGCGTTAAGGGACGTATACGCGGTAGAGCCAGTCGCCCCAAAGTTCAACCCATGGTCCTCCTGTCCGATCACCTTTGATCGAAGGGACCATCCCACTAGCACCCGTCATGGCGGATTCGCCGCATTGGTTCTAGATCCAATTATTGACGGATTTCATCTCACTAGAGTCCTTATGGACGGTGGCAGCAGCCTGAACCTGCTTTACCAGGATACAGTGTAGAAAATGGGCATAGATCCCTCGAGGATTAAGCCCACCAAAATGACCTTTAAAGGCGTAATACCAGGTGTAGAGGCCAACTGTACAGGCTCAGTCACACTTGAAGTGGTCTTCGGATCTCCGGATAATTTCTGAAGCGAGGAGTTAATCTTCGACATAGTCCCATTCCGCAGCGGCTATCACGCACTGCTCGGGCGAATCGCATTCGCCAAGTTCAACGTGGTACCTCACTATGCATACCTTAAGCTCAAGATGCCAGGCCCTCGAGGAGTAATTACGGTCAATGGAAACACCGAACGCTCCCTCCGAACGGAGGAGCACACGGCGGCCCTTGCAGCGGAAGTACAAAGCAGCCTCTCCAGGCAGTTCTCCAGTCCGGCCATTAAACGTCCGGACACCGTCAAGCGCGCCCGGAGTAACCTACAACAAGACCGCATGGCACGTTCCGAGCAGGCGTAGCAATATGGCCCCAACCCCAGCCCTCGCAAAAATGCGACGCCAGTGCTTCGTGTACATAACTACGCTCTAGAAATACCATGGGTACAGGGGGAGGGGCACCATCACGGCATGCCCGAAACACGGCTTAAACCGCACCAGGGGCTGCCGATTTTTTAATTTTCTCTTACTTTCAGGACTCCATTCTTCGGAAGGCCTGTTCGGCAGTTCAATTGCCGCACAAACGATGCAAGAACCAGGGAAGCAGACAAGCCATGCCGCATTACGGAACTCCCAGGTGGTCTCTATCACGAGCAGTATACCTGTTTCGCATACCATTCCGCAGCCTGCCCCTAGAAAGGACATGTTAAATAGTCCAACCTTTTGCTTATCGCATTATTTGTATCGTTCTGCTTTGATCGCAGCCCTTTTTAATAAACAATGCATAGCTTTTGTCTACTTTTGCATTACCTTTTTTTACAAATATATGTTCCTTAATGACATGTTGCACCCGTACACTTTGGTACGGCCAAAATACGCCAGGGGCTTTAGTACCCCTCAATATGGTGTGAGAAGTCCGAACACTTTAACAAGTGCGGCACCCCGAACTTATAGCATTATATGCATCGGCTCCGAATCATGTCTTGGGTCAATAGTTGGGTTTGCCCGGCTCCTATGTTTTGGTGCCTTACGTTCCGCTATATCGGCTAAGGTAGCACTAGGAGAACTACTGCGATTGTGCCCCAGTTGAGCTGGGTCGAGCACCTCAGTAGAGAAAGCTAAAACTGACTGTCATGATGAAGCGAGAGCTGGTCGCTGTTCGAGAGGTTTTTCGAGTCCCTAAAGACTTATGCCGCTTAGAGCGAGGAGTCGGCTCTGTCCGGCCAAGGCGTGGATAGCGCCCCGAACTCGGTCTTCCGAATACCAGGGGCTTCGCCGAAATTTAAAATTATAGAATTCTATGGCTAAGTGAGAGTGTTCAAGCATTATAGTCCGATTGCCTTGTTCGTTGTGCTGAGCGCCTCCCTCGAAGGACCCAAACATGGGAAAAAGAGCGCTCAGGTTTATCCCCGAACACCCCAGCACTAGCGGCACGGGGGCAGAAGCCGACGACTCGCCATCTCTCAGAATTGATAAACAGCCGCACAGAAGGTAATATTTTAAATTCCAACAGCATTGCTTAGCGCATATGAACAAGTTTTCAGCGCACAGGACAAAACGAGCGAGTTTTACTCAAAATTACATCCCTGGAACATTCATCCGCCATAAGGCAGGCACCCTTCAGAACATCCTTATAATAATTCTCGGGCTTGCGATGCTCTTTCCCCGGCGGTGGCCCGTCCTTCACAAGCTTCTCAGCATCCAGCTTGCCCCACTGCACCTTAGCACAGGCAAGGGCCCTATGGGCACCTTCAATGCAGACGGAGCGCTTGATGACTTCGAGCCTTGGACAGGCCCCCACCAGCCGCCGCACCAGCCCGAAATAGCTCCCAGGCAGAGCCTCTCCAGGCCACAGCCGAACTATGAGGCCCTTCATGGCCTGCTCGGCCGCCTTGTGGAGCTCGACCAGTTGCTTCAGCTGGTCGCTCAGGGGCACGGGGTGTCCGGCCTCAGCATACTGAGACCAGAACACCTTCTCTGTCGAGCTGCCCTCCTCGGCTCAATAAAATGCGGCAGCATCGGACACGCTACAGGGAAGATCCGCGAAGGCTCCTGGAGAACTCCGGATTCGGGTAAGTAACAAGTAACTCACGTTTACATGTTTACTTTGCATAAAGAATGCCTTACCCGCCGCTATCTTTTTCACCGCATCCAACTCCTGGAGGGTCTTCTGGGATTCGGCCTTGGCAGACTTGGCATCTTTAATAGCCACCGCAAGCTCGGACGCTCGCGTCTTTGAGTCAAGCTCCAAACTCTCATGTTTTTTCATGAGAGCCTGGAGCTCTTGCCGCACCTTGCCAACCTGGGCCTCATACTTCTCCCGCTCGATGCGCTCCGTGGCCGCCCTCTTCTCGGCCTCGACCAGCGCTTGCTTAAGGGTCGCCACCTCAGACGTGGCCCCTACAATAGCCACGATACTCCTGTCATTTTTTGCAATTGCACCTTTTATATATATACTTAAACAAGGTATTTCTTACCTTCCTTGTCCTCGAGCTGCTTCTTGGCACGCCCGAGCTCTTGCTCGGACTGCTCGAGGTTCTGCTTTAGCGTGTCCACTTCCGCAGTCAGTGCGGCGGACGCCAGCAGAGAAGCCTGCATACGCATATTGACTCCTTTTTGTTAGACTCCTGCGAATTTTATTTGATCCTCTATTCGGCTTTTCTTCCCGAACGCCAAACAGAGCATCAGGGGCTACTGTCTATGCGGTAATATTATTTACACATTCTTTACTTACCTCAAAGCCTGTTAAAAGGCTAGTACAAGCTTCAGTCAGTCCGCTCTTGGCGGACTGAACCTTCTGGACCACCGCACTCATAATGGTGCGGTGCTCCTCGTCGATGGAGGCGCCTTTGAGCACCTCCAACAGATTGTCCGGCGCCTCCGGTTGGACGGGGGTCACCGGCACGGTGGGCTTGCTCCTCTTGGAAGGAGGTCGCCCGCCGGACTCTGGAACCTTTGAAGGTTTCGGAGCGGTGTCCGGCCTAGAGCCGGACTTGGAGCCCTGGGGGGTTTTATCCCCTTTACTCCTGGAGTCCGGGAGGTCGCCTTGCGGCGCCTCCAGGACCACCTCCTCCCGGCTTGGAACCTGTTGAGACAACACTTCGGCGTCGTCCGTAGGGCGGGGGAGGAAGCCGTCGGAAGCGAATTCACATCCGACGAGTCCAGTGAACCGCTCGACGATGCGTCGAGCCGGTCTTTGGGTGGGCTGCATAATCATATTCGACATAAGGGAAAGCTGTGCAATAAAGGAATACTATGAATTACTCTGGTATCCGGATACTTACGATTTCGCCAGGGGCTTGGCCCTGAGCGGCCACTCCTCTCCGCCGTCGTCGGCGTCGGTGGAGTTGTCCGGGGGAAGGGATCTCCCCTTCTTGGACCCTTCGGCCTCCCCAGTAAGGGCGGCCTTCCTTTTCTTCTCTCCTCCCGCTGGGGGGGGGAGAGGTATCTTCTTCCTCCTCGTCGTCTTCACGGGAGGAATGAGCCTTGGAGTCGTCGGATGATGAACCCGACACCTCCTGGCGCCGGGCACTCTTTCGAGTCCCCGTGGCCTTCTTCGTGGCCTTCTTCTCCGGCACCACATGGGGTGCCGGAACCAGCAGCTTCGCCAAGCGGGCATCGGCTGGGTCTTCGGGCAAAGGAGCCAGACAGTCGATCTATCCGGACTTCGCCTGCCAAACCTGTCAAAGGTAAGGGAGCTTAGATCTCGCATAGAGTTAAACTATGAAAAACTAATACCCTGTAAAAGGTACAAACAACTTACCGCGCTAGCGTGACGCTGCGCGCTGAATCCGCGATCCTCGGTAGCGGATGCGGGAGCCTCGGCGCCCTTGAAAAGCACCTTCCAGGCATCTTCGTACGTCGTGTCGAAGAGCCTGCTCAGAGTTCGGTGCTGCGCCGGGTTGAACTCCCACAGATTGAAGGCCCGTTGTTGACACGGGAGGATCAGGCGGATGAGCATAACCTGGACTACGTTGACAAGCTTGAGCTGCTTGTCCACCAGGGTTTGGATGCATGTTTGCAGTCCAGTCACCTCTCCTTTGCTGCCCCACGACAGGCCCGTCTCTTTCCAGGACGTGAGCCGCGTTGGGGGTCCGGACCGGAACTCGGGGGCTGCGACCCACTCAGGGTCGCGCGGCTCGGTGATGTAAAACCACCCCGATTGCCACCCCTTCAGGGTCTCCACATAGGAGCCCTCGAGCCATAAGACGTTGGGCATCTTGCCCACCATGGCGCCTCCGCACTCCGCCTGGTTGCCGCGCACCACCTTCGGCTTGACGTTGAAAGTCTTGAGCCATAGGCCGAAATGGGGGCGGATGCAGAGGAAAGCCTCGCACACGACGATAAACGCCGAGATGTTGAGGATGAAGTTCGGGGCCAGATCATGGAAATCCAGGCCGTAGTAGAACATGAGTCCCCGGACGAATGGGTGGATAGGAAAGCCCAGTCCGCGGAGGAAGTGGGGAAGGAACACTACCCTCTCATGGGGCCTTGGGGTGGGGAGGAGCTGCCCCTCTTCGGGAAGCCGGTGCGCGATGTCGTTAGACAAGTATCCGGCCTTCCTCAGTTTTTTGATGTGTCCCTCCGTGACGGAGGAGACCATCCACTTGCCTCCCGCTCCGGACATGGCTGGAGAAGGTTGAGGTGGGGAGTGCGGACTTGGGCGCTGGAGCTCGAGTGCGCGAAAATGGATAGGCAAAGGAGGAAGAAGGCGTAGGTGAAAAGGTCGATCCTTATCCCCTTATATGGGTGGACACAACTACGTGTCCCCACCAGCCTGGTAAAACTCGCTTATCTCCAAGCGCCGTAATCAATGGCGCGGTTGGGTTACCCACGCCCGTATTGATGAGAATCCCGGAATAAGGGGACACGATCTCTGCTTTAACAAGACGTGCCAAGGAAACCGCCTCGCATGACGCGCTGAGGTGGGATAATAAAACGATTCGGATAAAGGCTTGGCCGTGGTGTGTCACACGATGGAATATGTCAGCAGATTAGATTTGTGTAAATATTATTCTCTCTATGGCAATATGTGGAAACTTATTTTGCAGAGCCGGACACTATCTTTGTGTTCAAAATCTTCTATGAAGTACTTGGAGGAGGAACCCGCCTTGCAATGCCGAAGACAATCTGCGCGCCGGACTTGTCGTCATTGAAGCCTGGTTCAGGGGCTACTGAGGGAGTCCTGGATTAGGGGGTGTCCGGATGGCCGGACTATACCTTCAGCCGGACTCCTGGACTATGAAGATACAAGATTGAAGACTTCGTCCCGTGTCCGGAAGGGACTTTCCTTGGCGTGGAGGGCAAGCTTGGCGATACGGATATGTAGATCTCCTACCATTGTAACCGACTTTGTGTAACCCTAACCCTCTCCGGTGTCTATATAAACCGGAGGGTTTTAGTCCGTAGGACAACATACAGAACAACAGTCATACCATAGACTAGCTTCTAGGGTTTAGCCTCTCCGATCTCGTGGTAGATCTACTCTTGTACTACCCATACCATCAATATTAATCAAGCAGGATGTAGGGTTTTACCTCCATCAAGAGGGCCCGAACCTAGGTAAAACTTCGTGTCTCTTGCCTCCTGTTACCATCCGGCCTAGATGCACAGTTCGGGACCCCCTACCCGAGATCCGCCGGTTTTGACACCGACAGTATCCACAATATTTCCTTCCTGTAAAAAAGTTCTACCAACCAGTGTGCAATTTTCAACTCCGCATGTGAAGGAGCGTATCTACCTGGGATCATGCACAATGATTGGAGTTCCTGTTTTAGCTTCTGTATCTCTGCCCGCACATTCCCAAACTGACTCCTGTCCCAAGCCGACAGATCAGAGGACAGATTCTGCAACTTTGCATGCATGTCCGCCACTGTTTTAGCTGCATTTTTTATCCACCCTTCCCCAACTACGTTCCCCAGATCTGGATGCCGTTCCCACATAACTTCATATTTAAAGGATCGTGGGCCCTTGTTGCATGCATGCACATCCGCGTCAAGGTTGAGCAAAATCGGCTCGTGATCAGAGGAGGCAGCCATGTAGTGTTCTAAAACAGAATTGGGGAAGGCGTTGCACCACTCAGGTGAAGTTAAGCATCTATCCAGCCTCACCCTTGTAAAAGATCCCCCCGCAACCTTCCGTTCAAACGTCCAGCTCTTTCCCTTGTATCCAATATCAATGAGACCACATGTATCAACCGCATCTCTGAAGGCGTCCATTTGCGCTTGACTCCGTTCCCCAACTCCATCGTGTTCATCCTGCCTGAGTACCTCATTAAAATCACCAATGGCTGCCCAAGGAAGGTTACTCGCATTGGCTATGCCTCTTAACATGTTCCATGTTTTATATCTTTCCGATACTTAGGCCTCCCCATAAATAAAAGTCACTCTATTTTTTGTTTCAACCAAATCATCCACTATCACATCTATATGATACTCGGAATAACCAATTATTTCAACCTTTATTGAATCATGCCAAAAAATACCAATTCCACCACTTCTTCCTGAGCTACTAATAGCATAGCTCTTGTCAAACCCTAATGACTCGGCTAGATTTTCCACCCTAATTCCCTCAATTTGGGTTTCTATGATACAAAGCATTGAGGGGGCATGTTGCCTCGTGAGGTCACAAAGCTCTCGAACTGTCGCGGGTTTGCCAGCCCCGCGACAGTTCCAACTTAAAATACTCATTGCGCTAGGCGTGACCCCTCTAGAGGGCCCGCCAAATGCGCATCAGTAGGGTTTGGAGAAGCAGCTGCCTTGTTTGGAGTCGGTGGACTTGGCTTGTTTCTTTTTGGGTCCTGCTTCGGCGGAGGGCTTGACGGTAACTCTGGTGGAGGCAGCATGAGCTGCTTCCTCACTTGTGCCGCGGCAGTGGGATCATGCACGTTGGCTGTCGGGTCACCTGTGGCAGACGGCCCTCCTTTTCTATTGTTTGCACCTTCCTCCATACCAGTATCTTTCTCTTGGGTTTCAAGGTACTCATGACTCTGCTCATGGAGCGGGCCACTATCTGGATTTGTCCGCCCTTGTCCTCTTCCGGCGGGGCCTCTGCCACGGCCGCCCCTTGTACCACTACCTTCTCCCGGGCCGGCCCCCAGTCCCCGAAACCAAGCAGCTTTTAGGTCTTTGAACACAAGTGCCTTCGGCTGATGTACTCCATCGCCACACTCCTTGAACTGATGCCTCAGGTTGCCGCAAACTGCACACCAATCCAGAAGCCTTTCGTATTTGACTCGAAAGTCTCGCTCAAGGGCGTCCTTCTTCTTGACCACAAGTGACACATCATTCTTCAAAGTCTTGGTGACATCTATCTTAACACGGACTCGGGCAAAGTTGCCTTCAAAATCATGAGATTTTGGCTCAGCGTATATGAACTCACCAACTATTGAAGACAAATCCTTGATCTTGGGGTAATATCCATCCGACAGATCGTGGATCTGCACCCATATATCTATCTTGTTGAGCTCGATGGTCGAGGGTTTGGTGAAGCCATCATACGGTGCTAGAACAACAGCCTTCCCTTTGTGGTTCCAAGGCCCCTCTTCCATCACCTGTTCCCAGTCGCCTAGGCACGAGAATTGCATCGTGTAGAGGTTGTCCTCCAACGGTCTGATTTTCACCTCCTGCGCCAAGTCCCATGCCACTCTCATATTTCTAAAGAACTAGTACTGGTTGTAGGGTTTATCGGTATGAACCCTAGCCAGTGCCATCCAACGGGTCGCCTCGGGCGGCAACTCTTCCTCTTCAACTATCACGTCTTGCAGATCTGCCTCCGTCAATCCCAGCTCTTCCATCATCGCCGCCAGGTCAGACGCGGTGGTACCCGCACTTGACGATGTCGCATCCATGATTCTCTTGCCCGATGGTGTTGGTCTCCGCGGGCGGTGTAGTCCCAAGACAAAACCCACACCCTGCGTCGTTACTAGAGGCCCGAGAACCTCAGCAGTCGCCGGCGAGGGGAGGGGGCAGGGGAGAACCGATCTCTACGGGTTGGCCGCCGCCATCGCCGAGAGGAGAAGAAACCCTAGCGTGAGGGGAAACACTACCGCCTCGCTCTTTGTAAGCGTGAGGGCGCGAGATCGATCCCGAACGAGAGCAGTTTTTTGGGCCGCCTTTTTTCGCGTCGCGCCATTTTGGGCCGGCCCATCCAGCCGCGCCTGCAGATGCTGGTTAGCTTGCGCGGCGCTGAAGCGCTGACTAGAAGTTTCCAAGCTCTCGGCCGGCCGCCCCTTGCTCGCTCGCTTGTGTACGCGGAAGCGGACTGGGCCACACGAGTTTGATGGGCCTTCAAGCGGGATGTCCCTTTTCTTATGTCTTTTGCGTAATTTTTTTTCTGCTCTGCTTTCTTCTTCCTCTTTCCTTGTTGCTTCTCTCCTCTCTTGTTACACACAGTAAGCTTGTCAGTGCCGACGACACAACTTCCTGCTACTTCTGTGAGCACCCCCTCCCCCAACGCTGCAAGCATCTCCCTCCCCAAGCACCTCATACTGCTTCCCCCGATGCTACAACCGGAGAGATCTTTTGCTAGAACCGGTGACAATTTTTGTTGGAATTAGTGTTGCTTCTTTTTTTTGCTGCGTGTGTGCTACAACCAGCTCTGTGCAACCGCAAAGCTGCAACCGGCACCTGAGAAAGCTAAAACGTCTACGAAAAAGCTTCAACCGGATGTGGCGGAAGATGGGGGCGGCCAGTGCTGCAACCGTTGACAGAAAAAGGTTCAACCGTATATGAAAAAGCTTCAATCAGGCACTATGCAACGGAAAAAGTTGCAACCGTTGACAGAAAAGCTTCAACTCTAGATGAAAAAAGCTTCAATCAGACAGTGTGCAATAGAAAAAGTTACAACCATTGATAGAAAAAGCTTCAACCGTAGATAATAAAGCTTCAACCGACGACCGGCAATGAAAAAGAGCTTCATAGAGACTCGAGTTTCCACAGAAGCTGCAACCGTCGTTGGCGGGTGCTAGAACTGGCAAAGACCAATGCTACAATGATGCTCCGGCCGGCGATGGCGAAGCTGCAACCGTGCAATTCAAAGCTAAAACCCGGCATGAAAAAAATTGTGACCAGTGAGCACGGAAGCTGCGACCGGTGAAGGAAAAAGCTACAACTGTCGAGCACAGAAGCTGCAACCGGCGACAGAAAAGCTACCACCGACAAGTCCAGAAGCTATGACTGGCGTGCAAAAAAGCTGCAACCATCGAGTGATTTTGTCGCCCAGGTCTGTTTACGAGAGCTTCCACCTAGAGTTTCCAACGATCGACTCGAATCCAGTTAAAGCTAGCTCATCGTGCATGTGGTACTGTAGATCAATTAAGCTGCTTGCTTGCTTGCAAGTTAGCTTTGCATGTAGGACCTACACTCCGGCGATTTGATCTACGTTCTAAATCCAACATGAAGCATGGTGTCTGGCAAGTGCGGGTGGCGCGGCTAATCGAGGACAAGCGCCGGCGGGCGCCGGTGGCCGGGAAGAGCGGGCAGCGCGTTGGACCGGCGAGCTGTGTGGGGTTTTTTTTTTGTGTGTGTGTGTGTTCAAATCAGAGGTTCAGAACGGTGAGACAAGGTAATCTAACGACACAGAACGGTTTGATCCAACGTGCGCGCGCCGACTAGCCGAAATTTGGGCCGTTCCGCCCGCGCCTATCATTGTCCTAAAAAGATCTTTAGGTAGGTTGCACACAATATACCCATTTCAATTTGGCACACAATAAACTCATACTTCTATTATTTTTTGAACACAATAAATGCACACATTATTACTATCTATCTATAGGTGTGTATATATATCGTATTATGTGTCCCCCACAAAAGAAAAATCTTATTATGCTTATCCTGGTGACCACACAAAAGCCAACTACGGGTGTGTGTATATATATATATATATATATATATATATATATATATATATATATATATATATATATATATATATATATATGCACTCGAAAAATACGTAAAAGCCATCCTTAATTACATTCCATCTAAAGCCGCCAAGTAAAATGCTTCCAAAAATTGCAGGCCCGTTCCTTGCAATATAAAATGCCATGTCGGTCAAAGCAGTTAGCTCACTACTCATCCCAGCACAAGCATGTCTTTGCCGCTTCTATTTTTTCCTCAATAATGATATTTTAACGACGATGTGTTGACCTCATTCACTGTACGAGGAGTTTCTATATGTTAGCGAGAGTCTTATTTTGTCTC
Source organism: Triticum aestivum (assembly GCF_018294505.1). Taxonomy (NCBI): domain Eukaryota; kingdom Viridiplantae; phylum Streptophyta; class Magnoliopsida; order Poales; family Poaceae; genus Triticum; species Triticum aestivum. The sequence goes on from NC_057812.1 coordinate 567,316,814, forward strand.
TGGCACTTGTTCCCAAAGTATATGTTAGCGAGAATCTTATTATGCTTATCCTGGTTGATAACGGGGGCTAAGTTACGGTGAGACTTGGCTTGGTAAAGTCATTGAAGTTACGCACAGCTTCAGTGACTTCATGAAGCTAAGTCTCACGGTAACTTAGCCTCCTCTATCAGCCATCCATTCAAAATCTAACGGACTAGATTGATCCATATTCTGAATAATTATTTTTAAGTGTTCAGAAAAATTTAAAAAAAGTCCAATAAATCATAAAAGTTTTGTTTAGTATTATGTGAAAATTTTGATCCATTTGGATGTATAGTTTGCGAATACACATTTTTTATTTCTTTGAGCTCAAAAAGCTATTTAATCACAAACCATACATCCAAATGAATTGAAACTTTCCCACAATACAAAACAAAACATTTATGGTTTATTAGATTTTTTTTATTTTTTCTGAATACTTTAAAATTTTCAATATGAAAAATAGGTCAATCTGGAACGTTGGATCTTTAACGGATGGTTGATAATGGAGGCTAAGTTACGGTGAGACTTGGTTTGGTAAAGTCACTGAAGTTGCATCAGCACAAACGACAACTATGTGCAAGATTTCTCTGCACGATGGACAAAAGCATCCATTAGATCGCATTATGCTACAAATCAACACCATTCAAGAACAAATCGTCTCTAAAACTGTCATGTGCAGAGTAGTTTCGTTTGCACTTTCAGCAAGCATACCATTAGGTAATTTATAATCTTGTTTGTGCCGGGCGTAGGATCAACCACGACTTCCCTCGTACTCTGTCTATAATGATCACATGCATCTGCACCAAAAACACAAAACACTTTCTCTGTACTACTAAATTACTACCTCCGTCCTGATTTAATAGCCCCTCATATTCAGGTCATATTTTGACCACAGTTTTAACTAATAAAAGTTACACACAACAAAAATAGTATCGTGGGAAATTATTTTAAATAAGAATCCATTGATATAATTTTTTATAACATGCATTAGTATTTTATTAGTCAAATCTATGGTCAAAAATTGCCACAAAATACGAAGGTGGCCAATAAACCAGGATGGAGATAATACTTAAAATTTTAGGTTGAGTCTAGATATTTTTATGTTTGACTATTTAAAAAAATATGCTGGTGCCTAGAATATCAAATATGTATAGTATGAATGTATATTTCGTAGTAAACCTACTGAAATTTTCCAGAGAAGTAGAGAGCCTGAGATTCCACTTTCCAGTATAAACGGGGCAAAATGTTTTCATCCGGAGGACATGGAAGCAGGGCAGGCCTAGGATTTGAAAAGTGTATATTAAAAAATGCAGAAACTATTTCTTTTACAGCCGAAAGCCTTGTATCCTCCCCTAAAAAAAGCCTTGTTATCCATATGTATAATTAATTATAGCACTGCATTGTACAGATTATATAATTTATTAAAAAATCCAAAAATTGAGCATAATACCACATATTCGTAAATTAATCAACTTGAAATTATTCAACGTATAGAAGCACTAATTGTTCAACGTATCAAAGTGACACACATCTGAAATATATAGAGGATAAATAGCAAAATGATAAGAATGCCATCCCTCAAGAAATCAACAAGGAAGCTTACAGATCATCAACGTTGTCAATGTCAATCAAGCCTACCGACTGTAAAACAAGCCCGGTTGCGGCCTGCTGGCTGCCGCCAATGTCAATCAAGCCGAGAGGTCATGCTGACAGCTTGCCTACCCACCATCGCGCGTTTGTGCCGCGGTGGTGCACCCTCGCCCCTGCACCTGCATGTGTGCGATTAGATTTGGGGTTCAGTGAGGCGCATGTTCGTGACTAATCATATGATTGGCCAGAAATGATATGTATCGTCCAAAGGGCTCTTTACGGGCTAATCACTCACAAGCGATCAGCATGGGCCAGCCCATTAGTGGTAGTATATAGTGCGGCAGCGAACCACTAGGACCGATTATGGCAAACTTCTCGAACATTCCACCTTGTGTTTTTAAGATTCCTGATGGGTTTCTTCTTCTTCTTTTTCGTTTTTCCTGGTTTTTGTTTCATTTTTATTTCCTTTTGTTCCCATTCATTTGCAAATTTGTCTTTTTTCACTTTAATAATTGTGAAAAATAATAATTCATAAACAATTTTCAAAATTTTGAATATATTTAGAATTCATGAACTTCTATGAATTGCAATTTTCAATTCATGAACAATATTCAAATTCGAGTTTTTTTTTGTAATCCTGAATTTATTTGAATTTGTGAACATTTTCCAAAAATCAAACATGCTTTTAACTTGAAAACCAATTCATGAAAAAAAACGTATAATTTTTCATTCATGAACTTTTTTAATATACAAAATCCTTAATATGGAAATAATTTTTAAAATATGAGAATATATTTTTATTTTGTGTTGTTTTTTCAGATTTGTGCACTTTTGTATGAATATCATTTAAAACTTACGTATATTTTTACATATTTTGGTGTTACAGGAAAAATGAAGAAAAGGTAAAAAGTCCCAAAGTCGTGTGTACGTTTACGCCATACGCTACAGAAACCTGTTGTCGACGGCAATGGGTTGGCACACCCAATGCCACCATATCACTCGCACCATGCGGTATATAGCAGTACCCACGAGTGGTATGAGCGAATAGAGAGCAACTAGTTAACGATCACTCTTTCGTAAGCTTGACAACGATCACTTAGTGGTGGGTTGAGAACGTGTCCGCCGCCACGTGTTGCACTATGGGTGTTTCCTCTGAATTTTTATTTTATTTTTCCGCACGCGTTTTTGGCTTTTTAGACGGGGTTTTTTCCCGGTTTTTCCGTTTTCACTAGTCTTTCTTAGCTTTTGGACGAAAAAATTCAAAAAATATTTTTATTGTGAGAGGAAATGCATTTTTTTGCTTCCACGAGAGGCACGATTTTGCTTTCGCGAGAGGAACGGACGTGTTTCGTGAGAGGCACTGTTTTTTTTTTGTGAGAGGCGCGACCATGCCTCTCAGAAATGGGGAAAATACGTTTTTCCTTCCATGAGAGGCATGATTTTTCTTTCACGAGAGGCACAACAGTGCCTCTTTCGGAAAGGAAAAATAAAAAAGTGCTGCCGATTCGATTTTTTTCTTTAAAAAAGTTTGTCAAAACCTATCAACATGGGATCTATTTTTGAAGATCTCAACGAAACAAATCCAATGGTGAAAATGATTCGAGATTTGGACGCAGGATTTAAGAGATAAAACATTTTGAATAAATGGATCTACGAAAAAAGGGCAAACTCTCAGGTTGCGACAAGTGCGCGCATACAATGCGGCACTTGTCGCATCTTAGGTGTGGGAGTGATCTGTGGAAGGAGTACTCCTCATTTAGTGATTTCGAAGCGAATTGCTCACTAGCGATCGCTTATTCTAAGAAAAAAAAAACTAGTGATCGCTTTTGGGCCGGCCCATTTAGGCGCAATATATTTGCGAACACCAAAGTGACGAGGGCTGGTTTGAGGAAGCTTATGTTACCTCGCCTCAAAAACAAAAACCTCCCCTAAAATAAGACCTCCTGCAAAAAAACAAATCCCTCGAGAAAAAGGAAGCTTAAGTTACCCTCCGGCCTCTTATTGGAAGGTTCCAAAAAGGATATTTTTTTCATGTTCTTCTACACCTGGTTTTCCAGGGTTTCTTTTCGGTTTTCTTTTCCTTTTTTTCTCACTTTCTACTATGTGAACATTTTTTTGAATTTTCTAAAAAATATAATTCACAAAAAGTTCTTAGTTCGTGAACATTTTTGTATTCACAAACCATTTGCAAATTTTGATCATTTGTGAATTCATGAACAATTTTTGAATCCGTGAACACTTTCACCAGTCTGCCAACTTTTCTTAAATTTATGAATATTTTTTAAAATCCAGGACATTTTTAGTATTCACAAATTTTGAACTTCATGAACATTTTTTATTATTTATAGTTCGAGACATTTTAAAAATTAGGATAAAAACTGATTGAAATAAAAATTCATGAACTTCCTTTAATTTGTGAACATGTTTTCAAACTCATTTTTTTGTGAATTGATGAACATTTTTTTGAATTCATGCACATTTTTTTCAATCCAGAACACTTTCTTGAATCAACTAACATTTTTTTCATGTTACTTTTGCATGTTCATATCTACCGGGCCAGTTCATTGTGGGGAGGGAGCAAAGGGGAAGATCAACGTGGACGTAGCTTGGGAAAACTTGAAGATAAGGTGGCTGTAGTAGCAAGTTCTCGGAGTTGTGTGGCATTTTCTTGGGAGCATCTTGTGTTGTTTTCATAAGAATAGCGGATGCAGAAACTATCAAAGCATTGACGATCAGGCAAGAGGCTCTCTAGTTGGTGCCCGGACTGCTTCCTCAAGGAGTCAATATCGCGTCTGATTGCCCTATGGTGATTAATACCCTGAATGAGGACTCAAGACCAGTCTATTACCATATCACATTAGAGATTAAGGCCAGAGGTGCACAACTGATGGCATTGCTTTCTGCAACTCAAACGTTGAAACTCACACGTTAGCTCGATTGCTGCTTAGGAATAATGTTGACCGACATGTTTGGCTATTAAGTCCGCCTGAAGGAAATATGCCCTAGAGGAAAAAATAAAATTGTTATTTTATATTTCCTTATTCATGATAAAGGTTTATTATTCATGCTAGAATTGTATTGATCGAAAACTTAAATACATGTGTGAATACATAAACAAATACTCTGCAACTCAAAGAGTTTCTCTCGAAAGAAGTGAGTGGGAGGAAAGTAGAACTTGATGAGGTAATTGTATCTTCTCCTGAATTGGAAAGTAGTACATCAGAGAAATCTGTTCCCGTGATGCCTACACCAATTAGAGAGGAAGCAAATGATGATGAACATGAAACTTCGGATCAAGTTACTACTGGACCTCGTAGGTCGAACAGAGCATGTTCTGCACCAGAGTGATACGGTAATCTTGTCCTGAAAGTCATGTTACTGGACCATGGCGAACCTATGAACTATGAAGAAGCTATGATGGGCTCAGATTCTGATAAATGGCTTGAGGCCATGAAATTTGAGATGAGATCCATGTATGAGAACAAAGTATGGATTTTGATGGACTTGCCAGATGATTAGCAGGCCATTGAGAATAAATGGATCTTCAAGAACAAGATAGACGCTGATGGTAATGTGACCACCTACAAAGCTCGACTTGTCGCAAAACATTTTCGATAAGTTCAAGGGGTTGACTATGATGAGACCTTCTCACCTGTAACGATACTTAAGTTAGTCCGGATCATGTTAGAAATTGTCGCATTTTATAATTATGAAATCTGGAAATGGACGTAAAAATTGCATTCCTTAATGGATTTCTTAAAGAAGAGTTGTATATTATACAACCAGAAGGTTTTGTCGATCCTAAAGGTGCTAACAAAGTGTGCAAGCTCTAGCGATCCATCTATGGACTGGTGCAAGCATCTCAGAGTTGAAATATATGCTTTAATGAGGTGATCAAAGCATATGTTATGGTGAAGTTTGTATCTACAAAAAAGTGAGTGGGAGCTCTGTACCATTTCTGATATTATATGTGGATGACATATTGTTGATTGGAAATGATATAGAATTTCTGGATAGCATAAAAGGATACTTGAATAAGAACTTTTCAATGAAAAACCTCGGTGAAGTTACTTATATATTGGGCATCAAGATTTGTAGGGATAAATTGAGACACTTAATAGGACTTTCACAAAGCACATACCTTGATAAAGTTTTGAAGAAGTTCAAAATGGATCAGTCAAAGAAAGGGTTCTTGCCTGTGTTACAAGGTGTGAAGTTGAGCCAGACTCAAAGCCCGACCACTACAGAAGATAAGAGAGAAAATGATAGTCATTACCTATGCCTCAGCCATAGGTTCTATCATATATGCTATGCTGTGTACCAGACCTGATGTATGCCTTGCCATAAGTCTGACAGGGAGGTAACAAAGTAATCCAGGAGTGGATCACTGGACAACGGTCAAGAACATCCTGAAGTACCTGAAAATGAGCAAGGATATATTTCTTGTTTATGGAGGTGACGAAGAGCTTGTCGTAAATGGTTATGTGGATGCTAGCTTCGACATATATCTAGATGACTCTAAGTCACAAACCGGATACGTATTTATATTGAATGGTGGAGCTGTCAGTTGGTGCAGTTCTAAGCAAAGCATCGTGACGGGATCTACGTGTGAAGCAGAATACATAGCTGCTTCTGAAGCAGCTCATGAAGGAGTCCGGATGAAGGAGTTCATATCCGATGTAGGTGTAATACCCAGTGCATCGGGTCCAGCAAAAATCTTTTGTGACAACACTGGAGCAATTGCCTTGGCGAAGGACTCCAGGTTTCCCAAGAGAACCAAACACATCAAGATACGCTTCAACTTTATTCGTGAAAAGGTCAAGGATGGAGACATAGAAGTTTGCAAAATACATACGAATCTGAATGTACGTAGCAGACCCGTTGACTAAGTCTCTTTCACGAGCAAAACATGATCAGCACCAAGACTCCATGGGTGTTAGATTCAATACTATGTAATCTAGATTATTGACTCTAGTGCAAGTGGGAGACTGGAGGAAATATGCCCTAGAGGCAATAATAAAGTTGTTATTTTACATTTCCTTATTCATGATAAAGGTTTATTATTCATGTTAGAATTGTATTGATCGGAAACTTAAATACATGTGTGATTGCATAAACAAATATCATGTCCTTAGTAAGCCTCTACTAGACTAGCTCAATGATTAAAGATGGTTAAGGTTTCCTAACCATAGATATGTGTTGTCATTTGATAACGGGATCACATCATTAGGAGAATGATGTGATGGACAAGACCCATATGTTAGCTTAGCATATTGATAGTTCAGTTTATTGCTATTGTTTTCTTAATGTCAAATACATATTCCTTCGACTATGAGGTTATGCAACTCCCAGATACCTGAGTAATACCTTGTGTGCTATCAAACGTCACAACGTAACTGGGTGATCATAAAGATGCTCTACAGGTATCTCCGAAGGTGTTTGTTGAGTTGGCATAGATCGAGATTAGGATTTGTCACTCTGAGTATCAGAGAAGTATCTCTGGGCCCTCTCGGTAATACACATCATAAGAAGCCTTGCAAGCAAAGTGACTAATGAGTTAGTTGCAAGATGATGTATTACGGAATGAGTAAAGAGACTTGCCGGTAACAAGACTGAACTAGGTATGAAGATACCTACGATCGAATCTCGGGCAAGTAACATACCGATGGACAAAGGGAATTGCGTATGTTGTCATAAGGTTCGACCAATAAAGATCTTCGTAGAATATATAGGAGCCAATATGGGCATCCAGGTTCCGCTATTGGTTATTGATGACCACAAGTATAGGGGATCTATCGTAGTCCTTTTGATAAGTAAGAGTGTCGAACCCAACGAGGAGCAGAAGGAAATGATAAGCAGTTTTCAGTAAGGTATTCTCTGCAAGCACTGAAATTATCAGTAACACATAGTTTTGTGATAAGGTAATTTGTAACGGGTAACAAGTAATAAAAGTAAATAAGATGGAGCAAGATGGCCCAATCCTTTTTGTAGCAAAGGACAAGCCTGGACAAACTCTTATATAAAGGAAAACGCTCCCGAGGACACATGGGAATTATCGTCAAGCTAGTTTTCATCACGTTCATATGATTCGCGTTCGGTACTTTGATAATTTGATATGTGGGTGGGCCGGTGCTTGGGTACTGCCCTTCCTTGGACAAGCATCTCACTTATGATTAACCCCTCTTGCAAGCATCCACAACTACAAAAGAAGTATTAAGGTAAACCTAACCATAGCATTAAACATATGGATCCAAATCAGCCCCTTATGAAGCAACGCATAAACTAGGGTTTAAGCTTCTGCCACTCTAGCGACCCATCATCTACTTATTACTTCCCAATGCCTTCCCCTATGCCCAAACAATGGTGAAGTGTCATGTAGTCGACGTTCATATGACACCACTAGAGGAGAGACAACATACATCTCATCAAAATATCGAATGAATACCAAATTCACATGACTACTTATAGCAAGACTTCTCCCATGTCCTCAGGAACAAACGTAACTACTCACAAAGCATATTCATGTTCATAATCAGAGGGGTCTTAATATGCATAAAGGATCTGAACATATGATCTTCCACCAAGTAAACCAACTATATTGGTTCCGCCTCGTGGCGGCGGAGTTTCGTCCTGTGAGCTTGCTTATGATTTTTTTAGGGCGAAAGACTTCATATAGCCAAAGATGGGCACCGGAGGCCTGCCAGGGGGCCCATGAGGCAGGGGGCGCGCCCTACCCCCCCCCCCCCCGGGCGCGCCCCCACCCTCGTGGATGGTGGGTGGGCCCCCTCTGGTGCATCCTTCACCCAATATTTTTTATATATTCTAAAACTGACTTTAGAGAAGTTTCAGGACTTTTGGAGTTGTGCAGAATAGGTCTCTTATATTTGCTCCTTTTCCAGCCCAGAATTCCAGTTGTCGGCATTCTCCCTCTTCGTGTAAACCTTGTAAAATAAGAGAGAATGGGCATAAGTATTGTGACATAATGTGTAATAACAGCCCATAATGCAGTAAATATCGATATAAAAGTATGATGCAAAATGGACGTATCAACTCCCCCAAGCTTAGACCTCGCTTGTCCTCAAGCGGAAGCCGATATCGAAAAATATGTCCACATGTTTAGAGATAGAGGTGTCGATAAAATAAAATACGGACATGAGGGCATCATGATCATTCTTAGAACAGCAACATATATATATATATATATATATATATATATATATATATTTCATATGATTTCTTATGCTAAAGTAACAATTCATTCACAATTTCAAGTATGAATCAGAAACTTCATTGAAAACTAACAAACTATAATCTCAGTCATTGAAGCAATTGCAATTTATCATAACATCAGAAAGAGTCAATATAAGAGCTTTTCAGCAAGTCCACATACTCAACTATCATTTAGTCTTTCACAATTGCTAACACTCACACGATACTCATGGGTATGAAGTTTTAATCGGACACAGAGAAAAATAGGGGCTTATAGTTTTGCCTCCCAACCTTTTACCTCAAGGGTAATGTCAACAATAGTAGTTCATGAAAACTCACATCCAATTAGCTATATATATCAGGATCTTTCCAACACATTGTTCTTGCCAAAGGATAAAATATAAAAAGGAAAGGTGAAGATCACCATGACTCTTGTATGAAGTATAAGACAAGGATAAAATATAGGCCCTTCGCAGAGGGAAGCAGAGGTTGTCATGTGTTTTTATGGTTGGATGCACGAAATCTTAATGCAAAAGAACGACACTTTATATTGCCACTTGTGATATAGACCTTTATTATGCAGTCCGTCGCTTTTATTTCTTCCACATCACAAGATCGTATAAAGCTTATTTTCTCCACACTAATAAATCATACATATTTAGAGAGCAATTTTTATTGCTTGCAACAATGACAACTTACTTGAAGGATCTTACTCAATCCATAGGTAGATATGGTGGACTCTCATGGCAAAACTGGTTTTAAGGTTGTTTGGAGGCACAAGTAGTATCTCTACTTGGTGCAAAGAATTTGGCTAGCATGAGGGGGAAAGGCAAGCTCAACATGTTGGATGATCCATGACAATATAATTTATTTCGGATGTAAGAAAACATAACCCATTACGTTGTCTTCCTTGTCCAACGTCAACTTTTTAGCATGTTATATTTTAATGAGTGCTCACAATCATAAAAGATGTCCAAGATAGTATATTTATATGTGAAAACCTCTCTTTCTTTATTACTTCCTATTAATTGCAACGACGACCAAAACTATGTTTGTCAACTCTCAACAACTTTTATTCATCATACTCTTTATATGTGAAGTCATTACTCTCCATAAGACCAATATGATCTCTTTATTTCCTTTTTATTCTTACTTTTATTCCCTCAAGATCATAGCAATATAACCAAGCCCTTGACTCAACACTAATCTTTATTATATATAGCTCACGAACTCGATTACATAGAAGGATCATAAAGCAAAACTCAAAACTAGATCATACTAAACTTTATTCTACTAGATCAAGATGTTACCAAAAGGATCGAACTAAGAAAAATGGTAAAGATAAAAAGTGTGATGGTGATATGATACCGGGGCACTCCCCCAAGCTTGGTAGTTGCCAAGGGGAGTGCCCATACCCTTGTGTTTATGCCTCTTTCTTCGGAGGTGGAGAAGATGGTGATGATGATGACAATTGTGCCTTCAGCTTTTTCATGTTGTAATTGAGAAGAGCGATCTCCTCCTTTAAATCATCGACCTCTGATTCCAGTATAAAGATCTTGTCACATAAATCTCCTTTGCTTTTCTACCGAAAACGAGAGGGAATAGATCAGTTGTTAGACAGTTTAGCCCTCTTGGGGAGACTAGACTTCTTGAACTTCACGTGCATATCTCCAGGTTGAGGTAGAGGAACATCCTCCTCCTCCGAACTTGAATCATCGATCATCCTCAAGTGAGCATCCTCTTCATCATCCGTAGTTCGACCACAAGGAGATAGGTCCCCATAGGTCTTTGGGTTAGCAATGAGATGTGAGACATAGCTCTCTCCGTCGGAGTCTTGAGATGACATCTTGCTCTAAATATGCGGCAGAAACAGCTCGAAACAAAATAGAGGATATTTGCGTGGGACGGTGGTCAAAACCTTCGGGAGAATATATAATGAATTTTTGCCGACCAAAAGAAGTATCGTGCAAGAAAATGGAGTCCGGAGGGCACACGAGGTGCCTACGAGGCAGGGGGTGCGCCCTCCACCCTCGTGGATGCCTCCGGTCCTTTTCGGGCTGCTTCTTATTTTCCTATTTTATTAAATATTCCAAAACGGAGAAAAGTTGCTATTAGAACTTTCTTGGAGTCGGTTTACTTACCATACCACATACCTATTCCTTTTCGGAGGATGAAACGTTCTGGAAGGTGTCCCTTATATACTCCTTCGGGATTACGGTTTCAATAACATTAGTTTCAACATTTATAGGATTACCTGAGATATAATGTTTGATTCTTTGACAATTCACCACCCTGGGATTTGTGCCTTCGAAGTTGTTGATTTTTATAGCACCGGAACGATAGACCTCCTCGATAACGTAAGGACATTCCCATTTAGAGAGGAGTTTTCCTGCAAAAAATCTTAAACGATAGTTGTATAACAATACATAATCACCTACATTAAACTCACGTTTTTGTATCCTTTTGTCATGCCATCTTTTAACTTTTTCTTTAAACAGTTTGGCATTCTCATAGGCATGGGTTCTCCATTCATCAAGTGAGCTAATGTCAAATAGTCTCTTCTCACCGGCAAGTTTGAAGTCATAATTGATCTCTTTAATGGCCCAATATGCCTTATGTTCTAGTTCAAGAGGTAAGTGACATGCTTTTCCATAGACCATTTTATATGGAGACATACCCATAGGATTTTTGTATGCAGTTCTATATGCCCATAATGCATCATCAAGTTTCTTTGACCAATTATTTCTAGATCTATTAACAGTCTTTTGCAAAATTAATTTAAGCTCTCTATTACTCAGTTCTACTTGCCCACTAGACTGTGGATGATATGGATATGCATTCTATGATTAACATCATACTTAGCAAGCATTTTACGAAAAGCACCATGAATAAAATGTGGACCACCATCAGTCATTAAGTATCTAGGGACTCCAAACCTCGGAAAAATAACTTCTTTAAGCATCTTAATAGAGGTGTTATGATCAGCACTACTAGTTGGAATAGCTTCTACCCACTTAGTTGTTGGGGAACACAGTAATTTCAAAAAAAATCCTACGCACACGCAAGATCATGGTGATGCATAGCAATGAGAGGGGAGAGTATCGTCTATGTACCCTCGTAGACCGCAAGCGGAAGCGTAATGACAACGCGGTTGATGTAGTCGTACGTCTTCACGATCGACCGATCTAGTACCGAAGATACAGCATCTCCGCGATCTGCACACGTTTGGCTCGGTGACATCCCGCGAACTCACGATCCAATAGAGCTTCGAGGGAGAGCTTCACCGGCACGACTACATGATGATGGTGATGATGTTTCTACCGGAACAGGGCATCGCCTAAGCACCGCTACGATATTACCGAGGTGGATTATGGTGGAGGGGGGCACCGCACACCGCTAAAGATCAATGATCAACTTGTGTGTCTATGGGGTTCCCCCTCCCCTGTATATAAAGGAGTGGAGGAGGGGGAGGGGGTCGGCCTCTCTAGGCGCGCCCCAAGGAGTCCTACTCCCACCGGGAGTAGGATTCCCCCCTCCCTTTGTTGGTTTTAGGAGAGAAGGAAGGAGACGGAAGAAGGAATGAAAGGGGGGACGACCCCCCTCCCAATTCGGATTGAGCTTGGGGGCGCCCCCTCCTTTGCTTCTTTCCCCTCTCTTCCACTAAGGCCCAATAAGGCCCATATACCTCTCGGGGGTTCCGGTAACCTCTCGGTACTCCGCTATACTCCCAATTTCACCCGGAACCATTTCGATGTCCAAACATAGGCTTCCAATATATCAATCTTTACGCCTCGACCATTTCGAGACTCCTCGTCATGTCCGTGATCAAATCCGGGACTCCGACCTACCTTCGGTACATCAAAACACATAAACTCATAATACCGATCGTCACCGAACGTTAAGCGTGCGCACCCTACGGGTTCGAGAACTATGTAGACATGACCGAGACATGTCTCCGGTCAATAACCAATAGCGGAACCTATATGCTCATATTGGTTCCTACATATTCTACGAAGATCTTTATCGGTCAAACCGCATAACAACATACGTTGTTCCCTTTGTCATCGGTATGTTACTTGCCCGAGATTCGATCGTCGGTATCTCAATACCTAGTTCAATCTTGTTACCGGCAAGTCTCTTTACTCGTTCCGTAATGCATCATCCCACAACTAACTCATTAGTCTCATTGCTTGCAAGGCTTATAGTGATGTGCATTACCGAGAGGGCCCAGAGATACCCCTCTGACAATCGGAGTGACAAATCCTAATCTCGATCTATGCCAACTCAACAAGTACCATCGGAGACAACTATAGAGCACCTTTATAATCACCCAGTTATGTTGTGACGTTTGGTAGCACACAAAGTGTTCCTCCGGTATCCGGGAGTTGCATGATCTCATAGTCATAGGAACATGTATGAGTTATGGAGAGAGCAATAGCAACAAACTAAATGATCATCGTGCTAAGCTAACGGTTGTGTCAAGTCAATCACATCATTATATAATGATGTGATCTTGTTAATCAAATGAAAACTCATGTCTATGGTTAGGAAACATAACCATCATTGATTCAACGATCTAGTCAAGTAGAGGCATACTAGTGACATTCTGTTTGGCTATGTATTCACACATGTACTAAGTTTCCGGTTAATACAATTATAGCATGAATAATAAATATTTATCATGATATAAAGAAATATAAATAACAACTTTATTATTGCCTCTAGGGCATATTTCCTTCAGTCTCCCACTTGCACTAGAGTCAATAATCTAGTTCATATCGTCATGTGATTTAACACCAATAGTTCACATCTTTATGTGATTAGTTCACATCTTCATGTGACTAGCACCCAAAGGGTTTACTAGAGTCAATAATCTAGTTCACATCACTATGTGATTAACACCCAAAGAGTGATCATGTTTTGCTTGTGAGAGAAATTTAGTCATCAGGCCTGCCACATTCAGAGCCGTATGTATTTTGCAAATTTTCTATGTCTACAATGCTTTGCACGGAGCTACTCTAGCTAATTGCTCCAACTTTCAATATGTATTTAGATCGAGACTTAGAGTCATCCAGATTGGTGTCAAAACTTGCATCGATGTAACTCTTTACGGCGAACTCTTTGTCACCTCAATAACCGAGAAACATTTCCTTATTCCACTAAGGATATTTTTGACCGCTGTCCAGTGATCCACTCCTGGATCACTATTGTACCCTCTTGCCAAACTTATGGTGAGGTACACAATAGGTCTGGTACACAACATAGCATACTTTGTAGAACCTATGACTGAGGCATAGGGAATGACTTTTCATTCTCTTTCTATTTTCTGCCGTGGTCGGGTTTTGATTCTTTACTCAACTTCACACCTTGCAACACACGCAAGAACTCCTTATTTGACTGTTCCATTTTGAACTACTTCAAAATCTTGTCAAGGTATGTAGTCATTGAAAATATATCAAGCATCTTGATCTATCTCTATAGATCTTGATGCTCAATATGTAAGTAGCTTTACTGAGGTCTTTCTTTGAAAAACTCCTTTCAAACACTCCTTTATGCTTTCTAGAAAATTCTACATTATTTCCGATCAACAATATGTCATTCACATGTACTTATCAGAAATGCCATAGTGCTCCCACTTACTTTCTTATAAATACAGGCTTCACCGCAAGTATGTATAAAACCATATGCTTTGATCACTTTATCAAAGCATATATTCCAACTCCGAGATGCTTGCACCAGTCCATAGATGGATCGCTGGATGCTACCTCTTGAGCACTGCGTTGTTTTTCCCTTGAAGAGGAAAGGGTGATGCAGTAAAGTAGCGTAAGTACTTCCCTCAGTTTTTGAGAACTAAGGTATCAATCCAGTAGGAGATCACGCTCGAGTCCCACGCACCTACACAAACAAATAAGAACCTCGCAAACAACGCGATAAAGGGGTTGTCAATCCCTTCACGGTCACTTATGAGAGTGAGATCTGATAGATATGACAAGATAATTTTTTTGGTATTTTTATGATAAAGAGAAATAAAGATGCAAAGTAAAATAAACGGCAAAGGAAATAGCTTAGTGTTGGAAGATTAATATGATTTAAGATAGACCCGGGGGCCATAGGTTTCACTAGTGGCTTCTCTCAAGAGCATAAGTATTACGGTGGGTAAACGAATTACTGTCGAGCAATTGATAGAATTGAGCATAGTTATGAGAGTATCTAGGTATGATCATGTATATAGGCATCACGTCCGCGACAAGTAGACCAAAACGATTCTGCATCTACTACTATTACTCCACACATCGACCGCTATCCAGCATGCATCTAGAGTATTAAGTTCATAAGAACAGAGTAATGCTTTAAGTAAGATGACATGATGTAGAGGGATAAACTCATGCAATATGATATAAACCCCATCTTTTTATCCTCGATGGCAACAATACAATACGTGTCAGTTCCCTTTCTATCACTGGGATCGAGCACCGTAAGATTGAACCCAAAGCTAAGCACTTCTCCCATTGCAAGAACGATCAATCTAGTAGGCCAAACCAAACTGATAATTCGAAGAGACTTGCAAAGATAAACCAATCATACATAAAAGAATTCAGAGGAGATTCAAATATTATTCATAGATAAACTTGATCATAAACCCACAATTCATCGGATCTCGACAAACACACCACAAAAGAAGATTACATCGAATAGATAACCAAGAAGATCGAGGAGATCTTTGTATTGAGATCCAAAGAGAGCGAAGAAGCAATCTAGCTAATAACTATGGACCCACAGGTCTAAAATAAACTACTCACACATCACCGGAGAGGCCATGGAGTTGATGTAGAGGCCCTCCGTGATCAATGCCCCCTCCGGCGGAGCTCCGAAAAAGGCCCCAAGATGGGATCTCTTGGGTACAGAAGGTTGCGGCGGTGGAATTAGGTTTTTGTGGTGCTCCTGGATGTTTCGGGGGTACGTGGATATATATATATATATATATATATATATATATATATAGGAGGAAGAAGTACGTCGGTGGAGCAACGAGGGGCCCACGAGGGTGGAGGGCGCGCCCAGGGGGGTAGGCGCGCCCCCTGCCTCGTGCCCTCCTTGATCGTTTCTTGACGCCCACTCCAAGTCTCCTGGATCATGTTTGTTGAGAAAATCACGTTCCCGAAGGTTTCATTCCGTTTGGACTCCGTTTGATATTCCTTTTCAACGAAACTCTAAAATAGGCAAAAAAACAGTAATTTGGGCTGGGCCTCCGGTTAGTAGGTTAGTCCCAAAAATGATATAAAAGTGTAAAATAAAGCCTATTAACATCCAAAATAGATAATGTAATAGCATGGATGTAACATCCCAAATTTTCAATTTGGAATGTTATACACTAGATCATCATTGCATATCATATTTTATTGCTTTTGGCCTGATCCAGAAATTCTACGCAACACAAGGACCCTCAGAGAGAGTTGGAGATTTCGTTATTTTCATATTTGAGTTTTCTCAAATTTTGAAAATAGGATCATTTGATTTTATTTATTTTATCTTCAGTTATTTCAATTATAAAAATAAGTGAGAGGGAATAAAATGACTTTCCCAAAATAAAGAAATATCGAGGATTTAATAAAAAATCAAATAAGATTTTATTTTGGATTTTTTCCGCTGTTTTATTTGAATTTAGGAAAAATGCGCGTTTTCCAAAATTGCATTTAGGCCCCAAATAAATGTTCACCTTGTCCGCCTTGATTTTAGAAGTCGGGGAAAATTTATTTCGGGATTTTTGGAGTCCGTTTAGTATTTCTTTTATTTGTTTTTCTGCGCGTGATGTTTTTTTCTAAAAAACGCGAACCGACCTCGGGCCGTATTCGGCCAGGACTCCTCTAGCTTGCCCCCTTTATATAGCGCCCGAGCCCACCCGAGCCCACCCCAAACCCTAGCCCTGCCGCCGCCCGCGATCCGCGTCGTCGCCGCTGCCGGTTGCCGCCGCGGCCGCCCGCTGCCCTCGCCGCCGCCGCCCGTTCCGCCGCCGCCGTCGGAGCCACCCGCCGCCGCCGGAGCCGACTGCCGCCATAGCCCGTTGACCCGCCGGAGGTAGACCCCGTAGCCGCCGCGGTTTTTGAGAGAAAACCATTGGTTTATTTTTTTAGGAACCCGGTTTATTTTTTTAGACCGGTTTTTTTCGGTTTAGTTATTTAGCGGACATTCGTCGGTACGTTCGTTTTAACAAACGGTTTTCATCGTTTAGCCGCACACAGTGAACATTCGTTCATTAGCCTGTTCGTTCGTTTTTTTCTTTTTCTCGGATTTTCCGCGATTATTTTCAATCGCGATTTCTGATCGGATTTTCGTTTTAGTATAACTTTTCGCTCGTTTATCGGAATCAGGCGATTCAAGCGCCTACAGTTTCGTCTCGAAACCCTCTTTCCATTTAATCAACTCAAACAAGTTTTTGCTTCTGTAAAATCTTACTTAGATCCAAATTAGTAAACGAAGCTTGTTTCTTTCGTCGTTTGACTTTCATTGCTTCGTTTGATTTGTTTTTTTGCAAACCGGTGTTCTTAAGTTGAACTTTCTGGTTAGTCCGCTTATTTGAGTTTTATCTGTGCATTAGATGAGTGCTTATTGTATGCTTGTTTGTTTGCGATAGAGTACTCGGAGTGCGCCGCTTGCTACTTCGAATCTCTAGGTTTCACGGATCATCAGCAAGGCAAGTAACACTTTGATCATACCTCTTACTACCCAGTTTTGTTACATCAGATCAATCCCCAAACATTGCATGATTAGGATCTAATTAAATTGTGGGTTTTGGGAAGTAGATGAGGTAGTATCTATTACCTGTTTCATTATCAAACCCTTGGGAGTTACTTCTACGTTTGCTTATATTGCCATGCTATGCTAGTAGACGTGGATTGGGTGAGTGTATCCATGACAGATGTGAGATTGTTAATTAATGGTTTATTTAAGGTGGCAACTTTAATACACATCTGGGTGGATTGAGGCACCTGGGTATTCCAGCGATTGCCTGTTTTTCTTTATGGACCGCCACCCAGGCTCAAAGGGATCATGAGATTATTCATACTAGAAACTTCCGTGTGCAGCCACAAGCTACTATGGGCTCTAGCATAGTTGATTAAGTTGTGCGAACTCTTACAGTGGTAGACTAGCAGATGTAGGGGAAAGTAGGTGTAACGGTCTACCCGATCGTAAGGTGCTAGCGCTTCTGAAAGACTATGTCTCGGTCATCCGTTTCTCAAACACCATGTAGTGCGAGAATCCCAACGGAGGAGATCGAGTCTTGTGGGGAAAAGTGCGCAAACCTCTGCAGAGTGTATAAACTAATCATGGTTAGCCGTGTCCCCAGTTATGGACAGTCTTGAGTATCTAGTACTTGGATTATCATGTGAATCTCATCATATTACTTTAATTAATTTTGTTGGGTTTTAATGATGATGCTTAATTGGGATTGAGAGGGTGTCTACACTCTCAATGTTTAACAACCACCATGATAGTTAAATGAAATTTATTCCTTTGCAGTAGGGAAAAATTGGCTTTACGCAAAACTGTAACCATAGAGCTTTCCACCAGCCATATATGCATGTAGTATAGCCTATTTCTGTTCATTACTCTCTATGTGTTACATTGCCAGCATATTCCATGTGCTAACCCATTTTCGGGCTGCAACATTCATGTTGCAGACTTTTCAGACGATGAGTAAGGTGCCATTAGGTCGTGGTTCTATACTCAGTGATGCCGTTGGAGTTGATGGACTCGCTTATCTTCCAAACCTTCCGCTGTTATCGTTATTAGATGGCCTTAAGCCATATTATTTGTAATAAGTGTGTGATTGCTACTCTGTTATAAATCCTTCAAGTACTGTGCGTGTCAGCATTACTGATCCAGGGATGACACTGATGCACAGAGATCAGACTGTTTGAGGTCTGGCCGCTACAAGATGGTATCAGAGCACAAGCTGACTGTAGGACACGAGCACTAAGCTAAAAGACCTAGATCACTACTCTCTTCTCATTTCTGACTTCTCATCTTTTCTAATCTTTTAGGATGGCGGATGCAAGGAACAAGTTCACGCAACCGGATGAAGATACACCCTTTGGACGCCACCTGAAGGAAGTCACTAAGTACCTGAACATCGGAGTACCAAGCTTCACCGGGACCTACAACGCCACTTTATCCGAGGAGGAGCGCTGGATGATTCAAGTTCAAGTTCCAGGAAGGACATTCGCGCCAGTCACTGAACCCATAGAGTTTTCCTTTGATGCACCAACCTGGAGTCTAGGAAAGAGCATGGCAGCCCACATCACCATGGGACGTATTGGAGAAGTTTATTGCAATGATCTCAAGGATACTATCTACCAGATTTGTGGGTGCCGAGATGAGCAGTGGGAGATGATCAGCACCAAGAAGGATAGATCAATCGCAGCTTTTATTCAGGAGTTAAACCAGCACATTCGACGTCAGGAGAACCAGATGCGCGCAGGCATGATAGATCTGAAGAAGGCGATGACAAGAATCACGGAGCTGGAGGAAGAACTCAAGGCTACACGTGAAGATTATGCGGAGGAAATCATCGTACTAGTGGAGAAGAATGACGACCTGATTAAGAAGATCGGAATATTCATGGGAGACCCTACACCAGTAGAAGAAGACGAAGAACCCAAAGAGATTCGCCCGGAAGACTACATCATCATCGACGACACCGACTCTGACCTGAGCGATGATGACTTTGAAGACGAAGCTGGAGCAGATATCATGGAGTCTGCAACCGAGGAATATTTCTAGTAGACCACCACATCAGTAGTAGTATTCCACCATGTATATAGCAGTAGTCCAAGCACTTTTGCGATAGTTCTAGACCGATTGTATGCCCTTGTTTGATTGAATGAGTGATTTGTTTGTGTTTGCCTCATGTGCATATGGGTAGTGCTTTCTCATTAGACCTCATTCTATTCTAATCTCTCCCCTCTAAACCCATCAGATGCCTCCGAGACGTGACAATGGATTTGCTTTCCCACCGGAGGTCACCCAGTTGATCCAGCAGCAGAATGCATTGATGCAGTTGCTAGTCCAGAATCAGAATCAAGGGAACAACAACAACAACCCACCACCACCTCCACCTGTTGATCACTTAACCCGTTTCCTTAGACTGAATCCGCCGGTGTTCTCTAGTAGCACCGAGCCTATAGTAGTAGATGATTGGCTCCGCAATATTGGAAGGGAGTTAACCACTACAGAATGTACTGATGCTGAGAAGGTGCGGTTTGCCGCACATCAGTTGGATGGACCAGCAGCATCATGGTGGGAGAATTACACTGTCACCTACCCTATATCCATGGTGACATGGGACCAATTTCAGCAGGCTTTCCGTACTGCCCATGTTTCAGCAGGAGCTATGGCCATGAAGAAGCATGAGTTTCGCAACTTGCGCCAAGGAGGACGGACAGTTGGCCAATACGTGGATGACTTTAGTAAGTTAGCACGTTATGCCCCGGATGACGTTGCTACGGATGCAGCTAAGCAGGAAAAGTTTCTGAAAGGACTGAATGATGAGTTGAGCATGCAGTTGATGGTAGCAACCTTCAGCAACTACCAGGAGTTGGTAGATCGTGCTCTTATGATTGAAGGGAAGCAACAGCAGATTGAGAACCGCAAGAGGAAGTATGGACAAGGGAAGTACAATTCAGGAGCTCAGCAGAAGCCATGTTTTACACCAAAAACGGGAGGACATTTTCAGCATACCCATGGAGGAGGAAGTTCACATAATCATAATGGCCCCAAGAATGGTAATGGGAATGGGGGAAGCAACGGCCAGAACCGTACCAACCCGTCAACCCCAGCCAAGAGAGACCCGAGCCAAGTCACTTGCTTTAAGTGTCAGAAGACCGGACATTATGCCAATGAATGTCCTGAAGCCCATAATAGAAATGGCAATGGAAGCTCTAGGAAGAAGCCGAACCCTTTCAATAGGGGACAGGTGAACCACGTTAATGTGGAGGAGGTTGAAGCCCAGCCAGATGTAGTAATCGGTAAGTTTTTGGTTAAGTCTTTTACTGCAATCGTTCTTTTCGATACTGGTGCATCGCATTCATACATATCAAGGGGATTCGTGGATAAGTATAAACTGCCCATCAAGGTTCTCAGAACACCCATGTTAGTAAGCTCACCAGGAGCAGAGTATATGGCCAGTAAAGGATGTTTTCAAGTGCCATTGAGTATAGGTAGGCATGTGTTTCCCTCGGATTTAATCATTCTGGAATCGCAAGGTTTGGATGTGATTCTAGGTATGGATTGGCTGTCGATGTAAGGAGGAAACATCGATTGCGCCGGTAAGTCGATTTTGCTTACCATCCCAGAAGGGAGAAGGATCAAGTATGTGTCACGGCATGAGCCGAAGAGGACACAAGTAAATTCCTTAACATGAGTTGTACAGGAGGAAGTACCGGTGGTAAAGGATTTTCCAGATGTATTCCCAGAAGAGTTGCTAGGCATGCCACCGGATAGAGACATTGAGTTTTTGATTGAGCTTTTGCCAGGCACAGGACCAATATCTAAGAGACCGTATAGAATGCCTGCAAAGGATTTGGAGGAGATTAAGAAGCAGATTAAGGAGTTATTGGATAAGGGATATATTCACCCAAGTTCGTCACCTTGGGGATCACCAGTACTTCTAGTGGAAAATAAGGATGGATCATTAAGAATGGTTGTTGATTATCGAGGATTGAATGAGGTGACGATCAAGAATAAGTACCCACTACCGATGATCAATGATTTGTTCGACCAATTGCAAGGAGCTAAGGTATTTTCCAAGATCGATTTGCGATCAGGATACCACCAGTTGAAGATTCGAGAGCAGGACATACCTAAGACAGCTTTTACCATAAGGTATGGGCTGTATGAGTATACCGTTATGTCATTTGGTCTAACTAACGCACCTGCCTATTTTATGAACATGATGAACAAGGTGTTTATGGAGTTTTTGGATAAGTTTGTCGTAGTGTTCATTGATGATATTCTGGTTTACTCGAAGAATGAAGAAGAACATAAAGAACATTTGCGTTTGGTACTTGGTAAGCTCAGAGAACATCAGTTATACGCCAAGTTCAGCAAATGTGAGTTTTGGTTGAAGGAAGTTGGATTCCTCGGACATGTTATATCCAGAGAAGGAATAGCAGTAGATCCCACCAAGGTTGTCACTGTGACAAATTGGGAAGCCCCAACAACAATGGGAGAGATCCAGAGTTTTCTTGGACTTGCAGGATATTTCTCGAAGATTACAAAACCTATGACTGAGTTGTTGAAGAAGGATACCAAGTTCAAATGGACTGAGGAATGTGAGGCCAGTTTCCAGGAGTTGAAGAAACATTTGGTTACCTCGCCAGTGTTGATTCTGCCAGATCAGCGCAAGGATTATGAGGTGTATTGCGACGCTTCACGTCGAGGACTTGGAGCAGTGCTTATGCAGGAGGGAAGAGTTGTTTCGTATGCCTCACGACAGCTTAAGCCCCATGAGTTGAATTATGCTACACACGACTTGGAGTTAGCAGCCATAGTGCATGCCTTAAAGACATGGAGACATTTTCTCATTGGAAACCATTGTGAGGTGCACACGGATCACAAGATCTTGAAGTACATCTTCACGCAGAAGGAGTTGAATCTCAGGCAAAGAAGATGGTTGGAGCTCATCAAGGATTATGACATGAGATTGCATTATCACCCCAGAAAGGCTAACGTAGTAGCTGATGCATTGAGCCGCAAGAGCCATGTCAACACACTAATGACCGGAGAGTTACCAAAGGAGTTAGCCGAGGATCTTCGTGAGCTATGTTTGGAGATAGTTCCGAGAGGCTATGTAGCATTATTGGAGGTTCAGTCTACTTTGATGGATAAAATCAGAGAAGCTCAGAAGACTGACAAGGAGATTGCTTCTATTAAAGAGAAAATGAGCAAGGGAAAAGCTAAAGGATTTCGTGAGGATGAGCATGATACCTTATGGTTCGAGGACCGTGTTTATGTGCCTAATGATCCGGAGATCAGGAAGTTGATTCTGCAAGAGGCCCATGATTCACCATACTCGATTCACCCAGGAAATACCAAGATGTATTTGGATTTGAAGGATACTTTCTGGTGGACCGGAATGAAGAAGGATATTGCGGAGTATGTAGCAGTTTGTGATGTATGTCAGAGAGTAAAGGCAGAGCATCAGAAGCCAGCAGGATTGCTACAGCCATTGCCGATACCCGAATGGAAGTGGGATAAGCTAGGCATGGACTTTATCATGGGATTACCCAGGACCCGTTCAGGCTATGACTCAATATGGGTTGTAGTCGATCGTTTGACGAAGGTAGCTCATTTCATTCCAGTGAAGACTACTTACAGCAGTGCCAAGTTGGCTAAGATATACATGACCAGGATCGTATGTCTGCATGGAGTTCCGAGGAGCATTGTATCAGATAGAGAAACCCAGTTTACCTCAAAGTTCTGGAATCAGTTGCATGAAACTTTGGGTACCAGGCTAGAGTTCAGTACAGCTTTTCATCCGCAGACAGATGGACAGACCGAGAGAGTCAATCAGATTTTGGAGGATATGCTGAGAGCTTGTGCTCTAGATTATGGATCTAGTTGGGACGACAATTTTCCGTATGCAGAGTTCTCTTACAACAACAGTTATCAATCCAGTTTGAAGATGGCCCCTTTTGAAGCTTTGTATGGAAGAAGGTGCAGAACACCATTGTCGTGGGATGAAGTTGGAGACCGCCAGTTGTTTGGACCGGATTTGATTAAGTAGTCTGAACAGAAGGTGAAGTTGATTCACAATAGGCTCAAGGTAGCCCAGTCCAGGCAAAAGAGCTATGCAGATTCTAAACGCAAGGAGACGGTTTACGAAGTCGGAGACAGTGTTTATCTTCTTGTATCCCCGCTTCGAGGAGTTAAGCGTTTTGGAGTTAAGGGAAAGTTAGCACCACGTTTTGTGGGACCATACAAAGTTTTGGAGCGTATGAGAGAAGTTGCTTACAAATTAGAGTTGCCCGAAGGATTGTCAGGAGTTCACGACGTGTTCCACGTTTCCCAGTTGAAGAAGTGCCACGCAGAGATGGCTGATATACCGCTGAGAGATACAGTGCCGTTGGAAGCAATTCAGTTGGAAGGTGATTTGACCTATGAGGAGAAACCAGTTAAGATTCTCGATTATGCCAGCCGAGTAACCCGTAGCAAAGTTATCAAGTTTTGTAAAGTTCAGTGGAGGCACCACACCGAGGATGAAGCCACCTGGGAGCGAGAGGAAGATTTGCCGAAGGACCACCATCACCTATTTTCTAGCCAACCCGAATCTCGAGGGCGAGATTCATCTTAAGGGGGGTAGGTTTGTAACATCCCAAATTTTCAATTTGGAATGTTATACACTAGATCATCATTGCATATCATATTTTATTGCTTTTGGCCTGATCCAGAAATTCTACGCAACTCAAGGACCCACGGAGAGAGTTGGGGATTTCGTTATTTTCATATTTGAGTTTTTCTCAAATTTTGAAAATAGGATCATTTGATTTGATTTATTTTATCTTCAATTATTTCAATTATAAAAATAAGTGAGAGGGAATAAAATGATTTTCCCAAAATAAAGAAATATTGAGGATTTAATAAAAAATCAAATAAGATTATATTTTGGAGTTTTTTCGCTATTTTATTTGAATTTAGGAAAAATGCGCGTTTTTCCAAATTGCATTTAGGCCCCAAATAAATGTTCACCTTATCCGGCTTGATTTTAGAAGCCAGGGAAAATTTATTTCGGGATTTTTGGCGTCCGTTTAGTATTTCTTTTATTTGTTTTTCTGCGCGTAATGTTTTAAAAAAACGCGAACCAACCTCGGGCCGTATTCGGCCAGGACTCCCCTGGCCTGCCCCCTTTATATAGCGCCCGATCCCACCCCAAACCCTAGCCCCGCCACCGCCCTAGCCAGCCGCCGCCCCGCCCGCTATCCGCGCCGCCGCCGCCCGTTCCGCCGCCGCCGCCGGAGCCACCCGCCCCGCCGGAGCCGACCGCCGCCGCCGCCCGTTGACCCGCCGCCGTCGCCCGTTGACCCGCCGGAGGTAGACCCCGTAGCCGCCGGTTTATTTTTTAGGAACCCGGTTTATTTTTTTAGATCGGTTTTTTCGGTTTAGTTATTCAGCAGACGTTCGTCCGTACGTTCGTTTTAACGAACGGTTTTCGTCATTTAGCCACAGACAGCGAACGTTCGTTCGTTAGCCTGTTCGTCCATTTTTTCCTTTTTCTCGGATTTTTCGCGATTATTTTCAATCACGATTTCTGATCCGATTTTCGTTTTAGTATAAGTTTTCGCTCGTTTATCAGAATCAGGCGATTCAAGCGCCTAGAGTTTCATCTCGAAACCCTATTTCCGTTTAACCAACTCAAACAAGTTTTTGCTTCTGTAAAATTTTACTTAGATCCATATTAGTAAACGAAGCTTGTTTCTTTCGCCGTTTGACTTTCGTTGCTTCGTTTGATTTGTTTTTTTTTTGCAAACCGGAGTTCTTAAGTTGAACTTTCTGGTTAGTCCGCTTATTTGAGTTTTACCTGTGCATTAGATGAGTGCTTATTGTATGCTTGTTTGTTTGCGATTGAGTACCCGGAGTGCGCCGCTTGCTACTTCGAATCTCTAGGTTTCACGGATCATCAGGAAGGCAAGTAACACTTTGATCATATGTCTTACTACCCAGTTTTGTTGCATTAGATCAATCCCCAAACATTGCATGATTAGGATCTAATTAAATTGTGGGTTTTGGGAAGTAGATGAGGTAGTACTTATTACCTATTTTATTATCAAACCCTTGGGAGTTATTTCTATGTTTGCTTATATTGCCATGCTATGCTAGTAGACGTGGATTGGGTGAGTGTATCCATGACAGATGTGAGATTGTTAATTAATGGTTTATTTAAGGTGGCAACTTTAATACACATCTGGGTGGATTGAGGCACCTGGGTATTCCAGCGATTGCCTGTTTTTCTTTATGGACCGCCACCCAGGCTCAAAGGGATCATGAGATTATTCATACTAGAAGCTTCCGTGTGCAGCCACAAGCTACTATGGGCTCTAGCATAGTTGATTAAGTTGTGCGAACTCTTACAGTGGTAGACTAGCAGATGTAGGGGAAAGTAGGTGTAACGGTCTACCCGATCGTAAGGTGCTACGCTTCTGAAAGACTATGTCTCGGTCATCTGTTTCTCAAACACCATGTAGTGCGAGAATCCCAACGGAGGAGATCGAGTCTTGTGGGGAAAAGTGCGCAAACCTCTGCAGAGTGTATAAACTAATCATGGTTAGCTGTGTCCCCGGTTATGGACAGTCTTGAGTATCTAGTACTTGGATTATCATGTGAATCTCATCATGTTACTTTAATCATTTTTGTTGGGTTTTAATGATGATGCTTAATTGTGATTGAGAGGGTGTCTACACTCTCAATGTTTAACAACCACCATGATAGTTAAATGAAATTTATTCCTTTGCAGTAGGGAAAAATTGGCTTTACGAAAAACTGTAACCATAGAGCTTTCCACCAGCCATATATGCATGTAGTATAGCCTATTTCTGTTCATTACTCTCTATGTGTTACTTTGCCAGCATATTCCATGTGCTGACCCGTTTTCGGGCTGCAACGTTCATGTTGCAGACTTTTCGGACGATGAGTAAGGTGCCATTGGGTCGTGGTTCTATACTCAGTGATGCCATTGGAGTTGATGGACTCGCTTATCTTCCAAGCCTTCCGCTGTTATCGTTATTAGATGGCCTTAAGCCATATTATTTGTAATAAGTGTGTGATTGCTACTCTGTTATAAATCCTTCAAGTACTGTGCGTGTCAGCATGATCCAGGGTTGATACTGATGCACAGAGATCAGACTGTTTGAGGTCTGGTCGCTATAATGGAGCAATCAAAAATTATAGATACATTGGAGACGTATCACTGGAGCTTGCTCACTTTGTTAGCACCTTTAGGATCGACAAAACCTTCTGGTTGCATCATATACAACTCTTCTTTAAGAAATACATTAAGGAATGCAGTTTTGACATTCATTTGCCAAATTTCATAAAATTCTGCAACTGCTAACATGATTCGGACAGACTTTTAAGCATCGATATGAGTGAGAAAATCTCATCGTAGTCAACACCTTGAACTTGTCGAAAACATTTTTGCGACAATTCAAGCTTTGTAGATAGTAATACTACTATCAGTGTTCGTCTTCCTCTTGAAGATCCATTTATTCTTAATGACTCACCGATCATCGGGCAAGTCAATCAAAGTCCATACTTTGTTCTCATACATGGATCCCATCTCAGTTTTCATGGCCTCAAGCCATTTTGCGGAATCTGGGCTCATCATCGCTTCCTCATAGTTCGTAGGTTCGTCATGGTCTAGTAACATGACTTCCAGAACAGGATTACTGTACCACTCTAGTGCGGACCGTACTCTGGTTAACCTACGAGGTTCTGTATTAACTTGATCTGAAGTTTCATGATCATCATCATTAGCTTCCTCACTAATTGGTGTAGGAATCACTGGGACTGATTTCTGTGATGAACTAATTTCCAATTCGGGAGAAGGTACAATTACCTCATCAAGTTCTACTTTCCTCCCACTCACTTCTTTTGAGATAAACCATCAACACTTGATGCTATTTCTTGATTTCTACCTTCGCCGATTTCAGCATCGCCAAGAGCTTGGGAATCGTTTCCGTTATCCCTTGCATATTATAGTTCATCACGAAGTTCTAGTAACTTGGTGATAGTGACTAGAGAACTATGTCAATCACTATATTATCTGGAAGATTAACTCCCACTTGATTCAAGTGACTATAGTACTCAGACATTCTGAGCACATGCTCACTAGCTGAGCTATTCTCCTCCATCTTGTAGGCAAAGTGCTTGTCAAAGGTCTCATACCTTTCAACATGGGCATGATTCTGAAATACTAATTTCAACTCTTGGAACATCTCATATGCTCCATGGCGTTCAAAACGTCTTTGAAGCCCTGATTCTAAGCCGTAAAGCATGGTGCACTAAATCAAGTAGTCATCATATCGAGCTTGCCAAACGTTCATAACGTCTGCATATGCTCCTGCAATCGGTCTGTCACCTAGCGTGCATCAAGGACATAATTCTTCTGTGCAGCAATGGGGATAATCCTTAGATCACGGATCCAATCCGCATCATTGCTACTAACATCTTTCAAATTAGTTTTCTCTAGGAACATATCAAAAATAAAACAGGGGAGCTAAACGCGAGCTATTGATCTACAACATAGATATGCTAATACTACCAGGACTAAGTTCATGATAAATTAAAGTTCAATTAATCAAATTACTTAAGAACTCCCACTTAGATAGACATCTCTCTAATCATCTAAGTGATCACGTGATCCATATCAACTAAACCATGTCCGATCATCACGTGAGATGGAGTAGTTTTCAACGGTGAACATCACTATATAGATCATATCTACTATATGATTCACGCTCGACCTTTCGGCCTCCAGTGTTCCGAGGCCATATCTGCATATGCTAGGCTCGTCAAGTTTAACCAAAGTATTTCGCGTGTGCAAAACTGGCTTGCACCCGTTGTATATGAACGTAGAGCTTATCACACCCGATCATCATGTGGTGTCTCGGCATGACGAACTATAGCAACGGTGCATACTCAGGGAGAACACTTATACCTTGAAATTTAGTGAGGGATCGTCTTATAATGCTACCGCCGAACTAAGCAAAATAAGATGCATAAAGGATAAACATCACATGCAATTAATATAAGTGATATGATATGGCCATCATCATCTTGTGCCTTTGATCTCCATCTCCAAAGCACCGTCATGATCACCATCGTCACCGGCTTGACACCTTGATCTCCATCGAAGCATCATTGTCGTCTCGCCAACTATTGCTTCTACGACTATCGCTACCGCTTAGTGATAAAGTAAAGCAATTACATGGCGATTACATTTCATACAATAAAGCGACAACCATATGGCTCCTGCCAGTTGCCGATAACTGTGTTACAAAACATGATCATCTCATACAATAAAATTTAGCATCATGTCTTGACCATATCACATCACAACATGCCCTGCAAAAAAAAGTTAGACGTCCTCTACTTTGTTGTTGCAAGTTTTACGTGGCTGCTACGGGCTGAGGAAGAACCGTTCTTACCTATGCATCAAAAACCACAATGCGGTATAGTGATTGATTTTTGATCTTCAGAAAGAACCATGTTCATTGAATCCGAGTCAACTAGAGCTGGAGAAACAGACACCCACTAGCCACCTGTGTGCGAAGCACGTCGGTACAACTAGTCTCGCGTAAGCATACGCGTAATGTCGGTCTGGGCCGCTTCATCTAACAATGCCGCTGAATCAAGAATCAACTAGTGACGGCAAGCAATATGTATATACCCACGCCCACAACTCCTTTGTGTTCTACTCGTGCATATAACATCTACGCATAAACCTGGCTCGGATGCCACTATTGGGGAACGCAGTAATTTCAAAAAAAATCCTACGCACACGCAAGATCATGGTGATGCATATCAACGATAGGGGAGACTATTGTCTACGTACCCTCGTAGACCGTAAGCGGAAGCGTTATGACAACGCGGTTGATGTAGCCGTACGTCTTCATGATCGACCGATCTAGTACCGAAGATACGACACCTCCGTGATCTGCACACGTTCGGCTCGGTGACGTCCTGTGAACTCACGATCCAGTAGAGCTTCGAGGGAGAGCTTCGTCAGCATGACGGTGATGATGTTGCTACCGGAACAGGGCTTCGCCTAAGCACCGCTACGATATTACCGAGGTGGATTATGGTGGAGGGGGGCACCGCACACGGCTAAAGATCAATGATCAACCTGTGTGTCTATGGGGTGCCCCCCTACCCCGTATATAAAGGAGTGGAGTAGGGGGGGTCGGCCTCTCTAGGCGCTCCCCAAGGAGTCCTACTCCCACCGGGAGTAGGATTCACCCCCCTTCCCTTTGTTGGTTTTAGGAGTGAAGGAAGGAGAGGGAAGAAGGAAGGAAAGGGGGGCCGGCCCCCCCTCCCAATTCGGATTGGGCCTGGAGGGCGCCCCCTCCTTTGCTTCTTTCCCCTCTCTTCCACTAAGGCCCAATAAGGCCCATATACCTCCCGGGGGGTTCCGGTAACCTCCTGGTACTCCGGTATACTCCCAATTTCACCCGGAACCATTCCGATGTCCAAACATAGGCTTCCAATATATCAATATTTACGTCTCGGCCATTTCGAGACTCCTCGTCATGTCCGTTATCAAATCCGGGACTCCGAACTACCTTCGGTACATCAAAACACATAAACTCGTAATACCGATCGTCACCGAACGTTAAGCGTGCGGACCCTACGGGTTCAAGAACTATGTAGACATGACTGAGACATGTCTCCGGTCAATAAGCAATATCGGAACCTTGATACTCATATTGGTTCCTACATATTCTACGAAGATCTTTATCGGTCAAACCGCATAACAACATACATTGTTCCCTTTGTCATCGGTATGTTACTTGCCCGAGATTCGATCGTCGGTATCTCAATACCTAGTTCAATCTCGTTACTGGCAAGTCTCTTTACTCGTTCCGTAATGCATCATCCAGTAACTAACTCATTAGTCACATTGCTTGCAAGGCTTATAGTGATGTGCATTATCGAGAGGGCCCAGAGATACCTCTCCGACAATCGGAGTGATAAATCCTAATCTTGATCTATGCCAACTCAACAACTACCATCGAAGACACCTGTAGAGCACCTTTATAATAACCCAGTTACGTTGTGATGTTTGGTAGCACACAAAGTGTTCCTCCGGTATCCGAGAGTTGCATGATCTCATAGTCATATGAACATGTATAAGTTATGGAGAAAGCAATAGCAACAAACTAAACGATCATCGTGCTTAGCTAACGGTTGGGTCAAGTCAATCACATCATTCTCTAATGATGTGATCTCGTTAATCAAATGACAACTCATGTCTATGGTTAGGAAACATAACCATCATTGATTCAACGAGCTAGTCAAGTAGAGGCATACTAGTGACATTCTGTTTGTCTATGTATTCACACATGTACTAAGTTTCCGGTTAATACAATTCTAGCATGAATAATAAACATTTATCATGATATAAGGAAATATAAATAACAACTTTATTATTGCCTCTACGGCATATTTCCTTCATTAGTAATGTAATCAACAACAATTAAAATATGTGTATACCCATTAGAGGAAGGAAACAGTCCCATATAATCAAAGCCCCAAACATCAAATGGTTCAATAACAAGTGAATAATTCATAGGCATTTCTTGACATCTAGTAATATTACCAATTCTTTGACATTCATCACAAGACAAGACAAACTTACGGGCATCCTTGAAGAGAGTAGGCCAATAAAAACCGGTTTGGAATACCTCATGTGCAGTTCTATCTCCAGCATGGTGTCCTCCATAAGCCTCAGAGTGACACTTGCGTAGGATATGTTCCTGTTCATGCTCAGGTACACAACGTCTAATAACACCATCTACTCCTTCTTTATAAAGGTGTGGGTCATCCCAGAAGTAATGTCTTAAATCATAGAAAAACCTTTTATTTTGCTGGTATGTGAAACTAGGTGGTATAAATTTAGCAACAATGTAATTAGCATAATCAGCATACCATGGAGCAGTACGAGAAGCATTTATGACAGCTAATTGTTCATCAGGAAAGCTATCATCAATAGGTAGTGGGTCATCAAGACCATTCTCTAACCTAGAAAAGTTGTCTGCAACGGGGTTCTCAGCTCCCTTTCTATCAATAATATGCAAATCAAATTCTTGTAGTAGGAGAACCCATCTAATAAGTCTAGGTTTAGCATCTTTCTTTTCCATAAGATATTTAATAGTAGCATGATCAGTCTGAACAATTACTTTAGAATCAACAATATAAGGTCTAAACTTATCACAAGCAAATACAACTGCTAAAAATTCCTTTTCAGTAGTAGCATAATTTCTCTGGGCACTTGATACGTCCATTTTGCATCATGCTTTTATATCGATACTTATTGCATTATGGGTTGTTATTACACATTATGTCACAATACTTATGCCTATTCTCTCTTATTTTACAAGGTTTACATAAAGAGGGAGAATGGCGGCAGTTGGGATTCTGGGCTGGAAAAGGAGCAAATATTAGAGACCTATTCTGCACAGCTCCAAAAGTCCAGAAACTTCACGGAAGATGTTGTCAGAATATATATAAAAACTGAGTGCAAGAAGTTCACCAGGGGGCCACACCCTGCCCACGAGGGTGGGGGCGCGCCCTACCCCCCTAGGCGCCCCCCTACCTCGTGGGCCCCCTGGTGGCCCTCCTATGGCCATCTTCTGCTATATTGAGTCTTTCGACGAGGAAAAAATCATAAGCCATCTCCTCGGACAAAACTCCGCCGCCACGAGGCGGAACCTTGGGGATCCAATCTAGGGCTCCGGCAGAGCTATTCTGCCGGGGAAACTTCCCTTAGGGAGGGGGAAATCATCGCCACCGTCATCACCAACGCTCCTCTCATCAGGAGAGGACAATCTTCATCAACATCTTCACCAGCACCATCTCCTCTCAAAACCCTAGTTCGTCTCTTGTATCTGATTCTTGTCTCCAAGTCCGGGATTGGTACTAGTAGGTTGCTAGTAGTGTTAATTACTCCTTGTAGTTGATGCTAGTTGGTTTATTTGGTGGAAGATCATATGTTCAGATCCTATATGCATACTAATACCCCTCTGATTATGAACATGATTATGCTTTGTGAGTAGTTATGTTTGTTCCTGAGGACATGGGAGAAGTCTTGCTATTAGTAGTCATGTGAATTTGGTATTCATTCGATATTTTGATGAGATGTATATTGTCTCTCCTCTAGTGGTGTTATGTGAACGTCGACTACATAACACTTCACCATTATTTGGGCCTAGAGGAAGGCATTGGGAAGTAATAAGTAGATGATGGGTTGCTAGAGTGACAGAAGCTTAAACCCTAGTTTATGCGTTGCTTCGTAAGGGGCTGATTTGGATCCATATGTATCATGCTATGGTTAGGTTTACCTTAATACTTTTGTTGTAGTTGTGGATGCTTGCAATAGAGGTTAATCATAAGTGGGATGCTTCTCCAAGTAAGGACAGCACCCAAGCACCGGTCCACCCACATACCAAATTATCAAAGTACCGAACGCGAATCATATGAACATGATGAAAACTAGCTTGACGATATTCCCATGTGTCCTCGGGAGCGCTTTTCTCTATATAAGAGTTTGTCCAGGCTTGTCCTTTGCTACAAAAAGGATTGGTCCACCTTGCTGCACTTTATTTACATTTGTTACTTGTTGCTCGTTACAAATTATCCTATCACAAAACTATCTGTTACCACTTATTTCAGTACTTGCAGAGAATACCTTGCTGGAAACCGCTTATCATTTCCTTCTGCTCCTTGTTGGGTTCGACACTCTTACTTATCGAAAGGACTACGATAGATCCCCTATACTTGTGGGTCATCAGCACTGTCTAGAGTTTTACTAACATGTTGGATAACATTTAATTTCTTATCAACTCTTTGTCCTAAAACAGCACCTACAGCATAATCACTAGCATCACACATAATTTCAAAGGGTAAATTCCAATCAAGAGGCTGAACAATAGATGCAGAAATCAAAGCTTTCTTAAGTATTTCAAATGCTTCTACAAAATCATCTTCAAAGACAAAAGGAACATCTTTTCGTAGGAGATTAGCCAGAGGCCTGGAAATTTTTGAGAAGTCTTTAATGAACCTCCTATAAACACTGGCATAACCAAGGAAACTTCTTATATCTTTAATGTCCTTAGGACACAACATCTTTTCAATAGCATCAACTTTAGCTTTATCAACTTCAATACCTCTTTCAGAAATTTTATGCCCCAAGACAATGCCTTCATTAACCATAAAGTGGCACTTCTCCCAATTCAAGACAAGAATAGTTTCTTCACATCTCCGCAAAACTCGATCAAGGTTGCTTAAGCAATCATCAAAAGAAGTTCCATATACGAAAAAATCATGCATGAAAAACCTCAACAATCTTCTCAGAAAAGTCAGAGAATATAGAGGTCATACATCTTTGAAAGGTAGCGGGTGCATTACATAAACCAAAAGGCATACGTCTATAAGCAAAGGTACCGAAAGGGTAAGTAAAAGTGATCTTTTCTTGATCCTTTTTTGACATAGGTATTTGAGAGAAACTGGAATAACCATCTAGAAAGCAAAAATGTGTGTGTTTGGATAATCTTTCTAGCATTTGATCAATAAAAGGTAAAGGGTAATGGTCCTTTTTAGTAGCATAATTTAGTTTGCAGACATCAATTACCATTCTATAACCTGTAACAATTCTTTGTGGGATCAATTCATCTTTATCATTAGGAACAACAGTAATACCTCCCTTATTAGGAACACAATGGACAAGACTTACCCACTGACTATCAGCAACAGGATAAATTATACCTGCCTCTTGTCCATTGTGTCCTTAAGAAGGGAGGTATTACTGTCGTTCCTAATGATAAAGATGAATTGATTCCTCAAAGAATTATTACAGATTATAGGATGGTAATTGATTCCCGCAAATTAAATAAGGCCACTAAAAAGGATCATTACCCCTTACCTTTTATCGATCAAATGCTAGAAAGATTATCCAAACATACACATTTTTGCTTTCTAGATGGTTATTCTGGTTTCTCTCAAATACCTGTGTCAGCCAAGGATCAATCAAAGACTACTTTTACTTGCCCTTTTGGTACTTTTGCTTATAGACATATGCCTTTTCGTTTATGTAATGCACCTGCTACCTTTCAAAGATGCATGATGGCTATATTCTCTGACTTTTGTGAAAAGATTTGTGAGGTTTTCATGGATAATTTCTCCGTCTATGGATCTTCTTTTGATGATTGCTTGAGCAACCTTGATCGAGTTTTGCAGAGATGTGAAGAAACCAATCTTGTCTTGAATTGGGAAAAGTGTCACTTTATGGTTAATAAAGGTATTGTCTTGGGGCATAAAGTTTCTGAAGGAGGTATTGAAGTTGATAAAGCCAAGGTTGATGCTATTGAAAAGATGCCATGCCCCAAGGACATCAAAGGTATAAGAAGTTTCCTTGGTCACGTCGGATTTTATAGGAGGTTCATTAAGGACTTCTAAAAAAATTCTCGGCCTCTGACTAATTTATTACAAAAAGATATACCATTTTTCTTTGATGATGATTGTGTAGAAGCATTTGAAATACTTAAGAAAGCATTGATCTCTGCACCTATTGTTCAGCCACTGATTGGAATTTACCCTTTGAAATTGTGTGTGATGCTAGTGATTATGCTGTAGGTGATGTTCTAGGGCAAAGAGTTGATAAGAAATTAAACGTTATTCAATATGCTAGTAAAACCCTAGACAATGCTCAAAGAAATTATGCTACTACTGAAAAAGATTTCTTAGCAGTTGTATTTGCTTGTGATAAGTTCAGACCTTATATTGTTGATTCTAAAGTAACTATTCACACTGATCATGCTGCTGTTAAATATCTTATGGAAAAGAAAGATGCTAAACCTAGACTTATTAGATGGGTTCTCTTGCTACAAGAATTTGATTTACATATTGTTGGTAGAAAGGGAGCTGAGAACCCCGTTGCAGACAACTTGTCTAGGTTAAAAAATGTGCTTGATGACCCACTACCTATTGATGATAGCTTTCCTGATGAGCAATTAAATGTCATAAATGCTTCTCATACTGCTCCATGGTATGCTGATTATGCTAATTACATTGTTGCCAACATACCACCTAGTTTCACATACCAGCAAAAGAAAAAGTTCTTCTATGATTTGAGGCATTACTTTTGGGATGACCCACATCTTTATAAAGGAGTAGATAGTGTTATTAGACGTTGTGTACCCGAGCATGAACAGGAACAGATCCTACGCAAGTGTCACTCCAAAGCTTATGGAGGACACCATGCTGGAGATAGAACTGCACATAAGGTATTGCAATCTGGTTTTTATTGGCCTACTCTCTTCAAAGATGCCCGTAAGTTTGTCTTATCTTGTGATGAATGTCAAAGAATTGGTAATATTAGTAGACATCAAGAAATGCCTATGAACTATTCACTCGTTATTGAACCATTTGATGTTTGGGGCTTTGACTATATGTGACCTTTTCCTACCTCTAATGGTTATACACATATTTTAGTTGTTGTTGATTACGTTACTAAGTGGGTAGAAGCTATTCCAACTAGTAGTGCTGATCATAACACTTCTATTAAAATGCTTAAAGAAGTTATTTTTCCAAGATTTGGAGTCCCTAGATATTTAATGACTGATGGTGCTTCACATTTTATTCATGGTGCTTTCCGTAAAATGCTTGCTAAGTATGATGTTAATCATAGAAATGCATCCCCTTATCACCCTTAGTCTAGTGGTCAAGTAGAATTGAGTAATAGAGAGCTCAAATTAATTTTGAAAAAGACTATCAATATGTCTAGAAAGAATTGGTCCAAGAAACTTGATGATGCATTATGGGCCTATAGAACTGCATATAAAAATCCTATGGGTATGTCTCCGTATAAAATGGTTTATGGAAAAGCATGTCACTTACCTTCGAACTAGAACACAAGGCATATTGGGCTATTAAAGAGCTCAATTATGATTTTAAACTTGCCGGTGAGAAGAGGTTATTTCATATTTGCTCACTTGATGAATGGAGAACCCAAGCCTACGAAAATGCCAAGTTGTTTAAAGAAAAAGTTAAAAGATGGCATGATAAAAGGATACAAAAGCGTGAGTTTAATGTAGGTGATTATGTATTGCTATACAACTCTCATTTAAGATTTTTTGCAGGAAAACTTCTCTCTAAATGGGAAGGTCCTTATGTTATCGAGGAGGTTTATCGTTCCGGTGCCATAAAAATCAACAACTTCGAAGGCACAAATCCGAAGGTGGTGAACGGTCAAAGAATCAAACATTATATCTCAGGTAACCCAATAAATGTTGAAACCAATGTTATTGAAATCGTAACCTCGGAGGAATACATAAGGGACACTTTTCGAAACGTTTCAGACTCTGAAAAGGAATAGGTATGTGGTGCGGTAAGTAAACCGACTCCAAAACAGTTTTCAAGGCAATATTTCTCCGCTTTGGAATATATAGAAAAATAGAAAAATAAGAAGCAGTCCGGGAAGGACACGAGGGCTCCACGAGGGTGGACGGCGCGCCCTACCCTCCTGGGCGCGCCCTCCTATCTCGTGGGCACCTCGTGCGCTTTCCAGACTCCGTTTTCTTACACGACACGTATTTTGGTCGGTAAAAATTCATTATATAATCTCCCGGGGGTTTGGACTCCCGTATCACACAATTATCCTCTGTTTGTGTTTTGAGCTGTTGCTGCTGCAGATTAGAGCAAGATGTCTTCGCAAGAGTCAGTCGGGGAGAGCCGGGTGTCTCATCCGGCACCGAGATCAATGACAAACAACAATGTTGACCTCTTTGGGCCAACAACAAAGGAAGAGATGGAGGCTGATTTGAAGAGGATAGATGCCATGGAAGAGGATCAAGAAGTCACTTCCCGCTTCTGAGCTGGATTCACAATGGGAGAACTGCAGAGCTCGGCTATTCCAAACTCGGTTATCACTTCCAATGTTAGATTTCTTTCTTATGAGAATATGAAAAGGAGTGTCACTGGTTCTCCCGCAACTATGCAGCACCCTTGGGTGCAGGGAGCTTTGGTTGTTATAGGAAAACTCCGAAAGGAAATAATGGACCTCAAGCGGCAAGTCAATTAGCTCGAGGAGGAGAATCGTATCCTGAGGGGCATCATCACCAAGAATATCACATCACCATCCCCAAAAAGAGAGACATAATCACATGGGTATGGGCACTCCCCTTGGCAACTGCCAAGCTTGGGGGAGTGCCCCGATATCGTATCACCATCACTTTTATCTTTACCGTTTTTCTTAGTTTGATCCTTTTGGTAATATCTTGATCTAGTAGAATAAAGTTTATGGCATGATCTAGTTTTTAGTTTTGCTTTATGATCCCTCTATGTAATCGAGTCTGTGAGCTATATATAATAAAGATCAGTGTTGAGTCAAGGGCTTGATTATTTTTCCATGATCCTAAGTGAATAAAAGAAAAGAGAAATAAATAAAAAAGGGAAACAAAGAGATCATATGGATCTTATGGAGAGTAATGAGCTCACATAGAAAAAGTATGATGAATAAAAGTTGTTGAGAGTTGACAAACATAGTTTTGGTCATCGTTGCAATTAATAGGAAGTAATAAAGAAAGAGAGGTCTTAACATATAAATATACTATCTTGGACATCGTTTATGATTGTGAGCACTCATTAAAATATGACATGCTAAAGAGTTGACGTTGGACAAGGAAGACAACGTAATGGGTTATGTTTTCTTACATCTGAGATAAATTATATTGTCATGGATCATCCAACATGGTTGAGCTTGCCTTTCCCCCTCATGCTAGCCAAATTCATCGCACCAAGTAGAGATACTACTTGTGCTTCCAAATACCCTTAAACCAGTTTTGCCATGAGAGTCCACCATACCTACCTATGGATTGAGTAAGATCCTACAAGTAAGTTGTCATCGGTGAAAGCAATAAAAATTGCTCTCTAAATATGTATGACTTATTAGTGTGGGAGAAAATAAGCTTTATACGATCATGTGATATGGAAGAAACAAAAGCGACAGACTGCATAATAAAGGTCCATATCACAAGTGGCAATATAAAGTGACGTTCTTTCGCATTAAGATTTTGTGCATCCAACCATAAAAGCGCATGACAACCTCTGCTTCCCTCTGCGAAGGGCCTATCTTTTACTTTTATCTCCTACCTTGCATAAGAGTCATGGTGATCTTCACCCTTCCTTTTTACATTTTATATTTTGGCAAGCACAGTATGTTGGAAAGATCCTGGTATATATGGCTAATTGGATGTGAGTTTTCATGAACTATTATTGTTGACATTACCCTTGAGGTAAAATGTTCGGAGGCAAAACTATAAGCCCCTATCTTTCTCCGTGTCCGATTAAAACTCCATACCCATAAGTATTGCGTGAGTGTCAACAATTGTGAAAGACTATATGATAGTTGAGTATGTGGACTTTGCTGAAAAGCTCTTATATATTGACTCTTTCCTATGTTATGATAAATTGCAATTGCTCCAATGACTGAGATTATAGTTTGTTAGTTTTCAATGAAGTTTACGATTCATACTTGAAATTGTGATTGAATTATTACTCTAGCATAAGAAATCATATGACAAGAATTATGTAATTGCTGTTCTAAGAATGATCATGATGCCCTCATGTCCGTATTTTACTGTTATCGACACCTCTATCTCTAAACATGTGGACATATTTTTCGATTTCGGCTTTTGCTTGAGGACAAGCAAGGTCTAAGCTTGGGGTAGTTGATACGTCCATTTTGCATCATGCTTTTGTATCGATATTTATTGCATTATGGGCTGTTATTACACATTATGTCACAATACTTATGCCTATTATCTCTTATTTTACAAGGTTTACATAAAGAGGGAGAATGCCAGCAGCTGGGATTTTGGGCCGGAAAAGGAGCAAATATCGGAGACCAATTCTGCACAGCTCCAAAAGTCCCGAAACTTCACGGAAGACGTTTTCAGAATATATAAAAAATACTAAGCACAAGAAGTTCACCAGGGGGGCCACACCCAGCCAACGAGGGTGGGGGGCGCGCCCTACCCCCCTGGGCGCGCCCCCCTACCTCGTGGGCCCCCTGATGGCCCTCCGATGGCCATCTTCTGCTATATGGAGTCTTTCTATGAGGAAAAAATCATAAGCCATCTCCTCAGACGAAACTCCGCCGCCATGAGGCGGAACCTTGGCGGATCCAATCTAGGGCTCCAGCAGAGATGTTCTGCCGGGGAAACTTCCCTCCGAGAGGGGGGAATCATCGCCATCATCATCACCAACGCTCTCTCATCGGGAGAGGGAAATCTCCATCAACATCTTCACCAGCACCATCTCCTCTCAAAACCCTAGTTCATCTCTTGTATCCAATTCTTGTCTCCAAGTACGGGATTGGTACTGGTAGGTTGCTAGTACTGTTAATTACTCCTTCTAGTTGATGCTAGTTGGTTTATTTGGTGGAAGATCATATGTTCAGATCCTATATGCATACTAATACCCCTCTGATTATGAACATGATTATGCTTTGTGAGTAGTTACGTTTGTTCCTGAGGACATGGGAGAAGTCTTGCTATTAGTAGTCATGTGAATTTGGTATTCATTCTATATTTTGATGAGATGTATGTTGTCTCTCCTCTAGTGGTGTTATGTGAACGTCGACTACATAACACTTCACCATTATTTGGGCCTAGAAGAAGGCATTGGGAAGTAATAAGTAGATGATGGGTTGCTAGAGTGACAGAAGCTTAAACCCTAGTTTATGCGTTGCTTCGTAAGGGGCTGATTTGGATCCATATGTTTCATGCTATGGTTAGGTTTACCTTAATACTTTCGTTGTAGTTGTGGATGCTTGCAATAGAGGTTAATCATAAGTGGGATGCTTGTCCAAGTAAGGACAGTACCCAAGCACCGGTCCACCCACATACGAAATTATCAAAGTACAGAACGCGAATCATATGAACGTGATGAAAACTAGCTTGACGATATCCCCATGTGTCCTCGGGAGCACTTTTCTCTATATAAGAGTTTGTCCAGGCTTGTCCTTTGCTACAAAAAGGATTGGGCCACCTTGCTGCACTTTATTTACTTTTGTTACTTGTTGCTCGTTACAAATTATCCTATCACAAAACTATCTGTTACCACTTATTTCAGTACTTGCAGAGAATACCTTGCTGGAAACCGCTTATCATTTCCTTCTGCTCCTCGTTGGGTTCGACACTCTTACTTATCGAAAGGACTACGATAGATCCCCTATACTTGTGGGTCATCAGCACTGTCTAGAGTTTACTAGCATATTGGATAACATTTAATTTCTTATCAACTCTTTGTCCTAAAACATCACCTACAATATAATCACTAGCATCACACATAATTTCAAAGGGTAAATTCCAATCAGGAGGCTGAACAATAGGTGCAGAAATCAAAGCTTTCTTAAGTATTTCAAATGCT
The DNA here is from genome assembly GCF_018294505.1 of Triticum aestivum. NCBI lineage: Eukaryota > Viridiplantae > Streptophyta > Magnoliopsida > Poales > Poaceae > Triticum > Triticum aestivum. The sequence continues at coordinate 567,357,833 of NC_057812.1, forward strand.
TCTACACAATCATCTTCAAATACAAAAGGAACATCTTTTTGTAGGAGATTAGCCAGAGGCATGGAAATTTTTGAGAAGTCTTTAATGAACCTCCTATAAAAACTGGCATGACCAAGGAAACTTCTTATACCTTTAATGTCCTTAGTACACAGCATCTTTTCAATAGCATCAACTTTAGCTTTATCAACTTCAATACCTCTATCAGAAATTTTATGCCCAAGACAATGCCTTCATCCATAGAGTGGCACTTCCCCCAATTCAAGACAAGATTAGTTTCTTCACATCTCTGCAAAACTCGATCAAGGTTGCCTAAGCAATCATCAAAAGAAGTTCCATATACGAAAAAATCATGCATGAAAACCTCAACAATCTTCTCACAAAAGTCAGAGAATATAGCGGTCATACATCTTTCAAAGGTAGCAGGTGCATTACATAAACCAAAAGGCATATGTCTATAAGCAAAGGTACCGAAAGGGCAAGTAAAAGTGGTCTTTTCTTGATCCTCTTTTGACATGGGTATTTGAGAGAAACTGGAATAACCATCTAGAAAGCAAAAATGTGTATGTTTGGATAATATTTCTAGCATTTGATCAATAAAAGGTAAAGGGTAATGGTCCTTTTTAGTAGCATAATTTAGTCTGCGGAAATCAATTACCATTCTATAACCTGTAACAATTCTTTGTGGGATCAATTCATCTTTATCATTAAGAACAATAGTAATACCTCCCTTATTAGGAACACAATGGACATGACTTACCCACTGACTATCAGCAACGGGATAAATTATACCTGCCTCCAGAAGCTTTAGTATTTCTTTTCTTACCACTTCTTTCATCTTAGGATTTAACCGTCGTTGGTGATCAACAACCGGTTTAGCATCTTTTTCCAATTTTATTTTGTGCTGGCATAGAGTGGGACTAATGCCCTTAAGATCATCAAGAGTATATCCAATAGCAGCACGGTGCTTCTTAAGGATTTTCAATAATTTCTCCTCTTCTTGCTCTGAAAGGTTAGCACTAATAATAACAGGATATATCTTATTTTCATCAAGATAAGCATATTTAAGAGTATATGGTAATGGTTTAAGCTCAAACACGGGATCGCCCTTGGGTGGAGGAGGGTCCCCTAGAATTTCGATATGCAAGTTGTGTTTCAAAATAGTTCCCTGTTTAAAGAATACTTCATCTATTTCCCTTCTTTCATTCATAAACATATCATTTTCATGGTCTAGCAAATATTGTTCTAAAGTATCATTAGGAGGCATGGTAATAGAAGCAAGACCAATAATTTCATCTTTACTAGGCAATTCTTTATCATGGGGTTGTCTACGAAATTTAGCAAAGTTAAAATCATGAGACATATCCCCTAAACCAACAGAAACAATATCCTTTTTGCAGTCTATCTTAGCATTAATAGTATTCAAGAAGGGTCTACCAAATATAATGGGACAGAAGTCATCTTGTGGAGAACCAAGAACAAGAAAATCAGCAAGATATTTAAATTTCCCACACAAGACTTCAACATCTCTAACAATCCCAACCGGTGAAATAGTATCTCTATTGGCAAGCTTAATTGTAACATCAATACCTTCTAACTCAGCAGGTGCAATATCATGCATAATTTCTTCATATAAAGAATGAGGTATTGCACTAGCACTAGCACCCATATCACATAAGCCATGATAGCAATAATCTCCTATTTTAACAGAAATAACAGGCATGCCTACAACAGGTCTATGTTTATTTTTAGTATCTGGTCTAGAAATTCTAGCAGCTTCATCACAAAAGTAAATAACATGCCCATCAATATTATCGGCAAGAGATCTTTAAACATAATAATACTAGGTTCAAATTTAATTTGCCCAGAGGGTGTAGGTGTTCTAGTATTACTCTTACGAACCACAGTTGAAGCTTTGTCATGATCCTTTACTCTAGTAGGGGAAGGTGGTTTCTCAATATAAGCGGTAGGAACAATAGGATCAACATTATAAGTGATAGTCTTTTCTTCAACTTTAATAGGTTGAACTACTTTTACTTCAATGGGAGGATGATATTTAATCCACTTCTCCTTAGGGAGATAAACATGAGTAGCAAATGATTCACAGAAAAAAGCTACTATCTCAGAGTCAAGTCCATATTTAGTGCTAAATTCACAAAAAGCATTGGTATTCATAAAAGATTTAACACAATCAAACTTAGGTGTTATACCTGACTCCTTACCTTCGTCGAGTTCCCAATCTTCAAACTTGTGCTTAATTCTTTCCAATAAATCCCATTTGAATTCAATAGTCTTCATCATAAAAGAACCAGTACAAGAAGTATCGAGCATTGAGCGATTATTGAGAGAAAGTCGAGCATAAATTTTTTGAATAATAATTTCTCTTGAGAGCTCATGATTGGGGCATGAATATAACATTGACTTAGGCCACCCCCAAGCTTGAGCGATGCTTTCTCCTTCACGAGGCCAAAAATTATATATATAATTACGATCACGATGAACCAGATGCATAGGATAAAACTTCTGATGAAATTCCAATTTCAATCGGTTGTAGTTCCATGATCCCATATGATCACATAGCGTAAACCATGTCAATGCCTTTCCCTTCAAAGATAAAGGGACGACCTTCTTCTTGATAACATCCTCGGGCATACCTGCAAGCTTAAATAATCCACAAACTTCATCCACATAGATTAAGTGCAAGTCGGGATGCAATGTTCCATCTCCTGTAAAAGGATTAGCTAGCAGTTTCTCTATCACACCCGAAGGAATTTCAAAGTAAACATTTTCAGTAGGTTCAATGGGTTGAGGAGCAACTCTTTGCTCTACTGGTCGGGGCGAAGATATCCCGAACAAACCCCTCAAAGGATTATTTTCCATGGTAATTTATATAGTGTGCTGAAATTTACTGTCACTTCTTTACCGGAAATCTACTGTCACTTGTTTTCCTTACCAAATTCCACCTACCAAAGGCGCTTCACTCCCTGGCAACGACGCCAGAAAAGAGTCTTGATGACCCACAAGTATAGGGGATCTATCGTACTCCTTTTGATAACTAAGAGTGTCAAACCCAATGAGGAGCAAAAGGAAATGATAAGCAATTTTCAGTAAGGTATTCTCTGCAAGAACTGAAATTATCGGTAATAAATAGTTTTGTGATAAGGTAATTTGTAACGGGTAACAAGTAATAAAAGTAAATAAGGTGCAGCAAGATGGCCCAATCCTTTTTGTAGCAAAGGACAAGCCTGGACAAAATCTTATATAAAGGAAAATGTTCCCGAGGACACATGGGAATTATCGTCAAGCTAATTTTCATCATGTTCATATGATTCGCGTTCGGTACTTTGATAATTTGATATGTGGGTGGACCGGTGCTTGGGTACTGCCCTTCCTTGGACAAGCATCCCACTTATGATTAACCCCTCTTGCAAGCATCCGCAACTACAAAAGAAGTATTAAGGTAAACCTAACCATAGCATGAAACATATGGATCCAAATCAGCCCCTTACGAAGCAACGCATAAACTAGGGTTTAAGCTTCTGTCACTCTAGCAACCCATCATCTACTTATTACTTCCCACTGCCTTCCCCTAGGCCCAAACAACCGTGAAGTGTCATGTAGTCGACGTTCACATGACACCACTAGAGGAGAGACAACATACATCAAAATATCGAACGAATACCAAATTCACATGACTACTTATAGCAAGACTTCTCCCATGTCCTCAGGAACAAACGTAACTACTCACAAAGCATATTCATGTTCATAATCAGAGGGGTATTAATATGCATAAAGGATCTGAACATATGATCTTCCACCAAGTAAACCAACTAGCATCAACTACAAGGAGTAATCAACACTACTAGCAACCCACAGGTACCAATCTGAGGTTTTGAGACAAAGATTGGATACAAGAGATGAACTAGGGTTTGAGATAAGATGGTGTTGGTGAAGATGTTGATGGAGATTAACCCCCTCCCGATGAGAAGATCGATGGTGATGACGATGGTGATGATTTCCCCCTCCTGGAGGGATGTTTCCCTGGCAGAACAGCTCCGCCGGAGCCCTAGATTGGTTCGGCGAAGGTTCCGCCTCGTGGCGGCGGAGTTTCATCCCGTGATCTTGCTTATGATTTTTTCCAGGGCGAAAGACTTCATATAGCCAAAGATGGGCACCGAAGGCCTGCCAGGGGGCCCACAAGGCAGGGGGGCGTGCCCCCACCCTCGTGGATGGTGGGTGGCCCTCCTCTGGTGCTTCCTTCACCCAATATTTTTTTATAAATTCTAAAACTGACTTTCGTGAAGTTTCAGGACTTTTGGAGTTGTGCAGAATAGGTCTCTAATATTTGCTCCTTTTCCAGCCCAGAATTCCAGCTGCCGGCATTCTCCCTCTTCGTGTAAACCTTGTAAAATAAGAGAGAATAGGCATAAGTATTGTGACATAGTGTGTAATAACAGCCCATAATGCAATAAATATCGATATAAAAGCATGATGCAAAATGGACGTATCAGTTATTGACCGGAGAGGTGTCTCTATCATGTCTACATAGTTCTCGAACCCATAGGGTCCACATGCTTAACATTCGTTGACGACATAGTATTATATGAGTTATATGATTTGGTGATCGGATGTTGTTCGGAGTCTCGAATGAGATCACATATATGACGAGGAGCTCCGGAATGGTCCAAAGGTAAAGATTTATATATAGGACGATGATATTCGGACACCGAAAGAGTTTCGGAGTGCACCAGGTAGTTATCGGTTCACCGGAAGGGGTTTCGGGCACCCCCGGAAAGTATATGGTCCATATGGGCCAAAAGAAGGAAGCACACCATCCCACAAGGGGCTGACGCGCCCCTCCTATGGCAGCCGGCCTAGGGAAGGAAAGGAAAGGGGCGATTCGGCCTCCCCCTTCCTTTCTCTCCCCCTTTCCTTTCTCCCGGAAGCAAATATGGAAGGGGCGGCTAAGGGCAGGAGCCCAAGTAGGATTCGGGCCTACCTGGGGCGCCCCTTGGCCTCCCCCACCTATATACATGTGGGAGGGGGCGCCACACATAACCACGACAATTGTTTAGCCGTGTGCGGCGCCCCCTCCACCGTTTACACCCTCGGTCATATTTTCGTAGTGCTTAGGCGAAGCCCTGTGATACGTCTCCAATGTATCTACTTTTCCTAACGTTGTTCCTCTTGTTTTGGACTCTAATTTTCATGATTTGAATGAAACTAACCCCGGATTGACGTTGTTTTCAGCAGAACTACCATGGTGTTGTTTATTGTGCAGAAATAAAAGTTCTCGGAATGTAACGAAACTTTCCGAGGAATTTTTATATAATATATAAGAATTTCTGGAGCGAAGGCCTACCGGAGAGGGGGCCCTGGGTGGGCACAACCCACCAGAGCGTGCCCCCCTCTCCTGGTGTGCCCAGGTGGGTTGTCCCCACCTGGTGGCCCCGCTGACCCTGAAACCAACTCTATAAATTCCTATTTTTGGAGAAAAAAATAGGGAGAAAGAATTATCGCGATCCACGAGACGGAGCCGCCGACAAGCCTCTGTTCTTCCCCGGGAGGGCAGATCTGGAGTCCGTTTGGGGCTCCGAAGAGGGGGATTTTTGTTCTTCGTCATCACCAACCCTTCTCCATCTCCAATTCCATGATGCTCCCCACCGAGAGTGAGTAATTCCTTCATAGGCTCGTTGGTCGGTGAGGAGTTGGATGAGATTCATCATGTAATTGAGTTAGTTTTGTTAGGGCTTGATCCCTAGTATCCACTATGCTCTTAGATTGATGTTGCTATGACTTTGCCATGCTTAATACTTGTCACTTTCGGCCCGGGTGCCATGATTTCAGATCTGAACCGTTTATATTATCACCATTATTCCATGTTCTAGATCCGATCTTGCAAGTTATAGTCACCTACTACGTGTTATGATCTGGTAACCCCGGAGTGACAATAACCGGGACTTCTTTCGGTGATTACCGTAGTTTGAGGAGTTCATGTATTCACTATGTGTTAATGATTTGTTCCAGTTCTCTATTAAAAGGAGGCCTTAATATTGTAAGTGCATCTAGTGCCCCTTAGTGATTTTGGTGTGTTGAAGACTTATAGGTTAAGGGACTGATGCGTTTGTTCGTGTACACAGGTCTATAAGTCTATGAGGAGTTTGATATTTACAAAGAAGGTCGACCCCTAAAAAATGAAGTTCTTCGACTGAAGACTTTGGATTTCTGAAGACTGTGAAAGTGAAGAAATTTGTGTGACCGTGAAGATTTGGTATTCATTCGAGGAACATGAAGCGTGAAGACTTTTGTTTTCGTAGTTTCTTTTTCCCCTTTCTTGAGTCATAGGAAACATCGTACTATTAAAGGGGGTCGAGGAAATACAAAGGAAAAATTTCCAAGCGATGTTCAACTCAAAATCCTACACCTACCAATCCCTTCGAGTGAAGCCATTGGAAATGTCATGCAGTTCAGTCAATTTCTTCAGTGGCAGAGACGAAGTTCTTATGGTCTCTGAGGAATTTGTTTTGACTGAGGAGTTAGGAATTTGCCAGTGCAGATTGCCTACAAGTGAGGAACATGATATCCCTGAGGAATTTGATAGTCAAATTTCTGACCATTGTTGTGCTACGCGCCAGCTATCCCAAAATATCTTCCACCTAACGGTCATATCATTCAAGGGCATTTATGTCTTATCATGTCAGGGTGCTCCCTAGGCTATAAATAGCTGCCCCCTACAACCACTAGCTGGTTGGCTGCTCTGAGAGAAACTGACACTTGTCATTTGAGAGCATCCCATCCTCCGAGGACTTTGAGCAAAAATCATCAAGTGAGGAAAACCCAAACCCAAACACCTACAAATCCAAAGTGATTGAGCATCACTGAAGAGATTGATCCTGCATGGATCCGACGCTTGTTACCTTTGAAGACTGTGCATCTTCCAGACGGTTAAGCGTCATGGTCTAGAGCATCCAAGAGGAAATTGTGGATCGCCGAGTGACTGAGTTTGTGAAGGTTTGGAAGTCACCTAAAGACTTACCACGAGTGATTGGGCGAGGTTTGTGTGAACTTAGCTCAAGGGGAATACGGTGAGGACTAAGTGTCCTGAACTGTGTGTTCAGAACTGGGTGTCCGGGATTGTGTGTCCTCAGGTTTGAATACCTAGCCGCCCTAACCAGACGTACAACTGTCACAACAGTTGGAACTGGTCTACCAAATCATTGTCTTCACCGAGCTAATTGGTTCCATTTCCTCAACCCTTCCATTTCCTCATTACTATTTTTTGTGCTTGTTTATATCTGTTTGAAGACTTTAACTGAAGACTTTCTCAATTTCCTCAGTTCAATTTCTTCAATTTGTTTGTCTTCATTCTGTTTATCTTGTGTTTACGCTTTCTGTACTCTGTGCTTGTATTCATTTCATCATGATGATCATGCTTATGTTCTGCTATGTTTGCATCTGAGTACTTATTCCGCTGCAAGTAGTTCTTCTCTTAGTAATTTCCTCACCCTGAAATTCCTCAGTGAAGAATTCATAAAAATCGCCTATTCACCCCCCCTCTAGTCGACTTAACACACTTTCAATTGGTATCAGAGCAAGGTACTCCCTTGTTCTGTGTGATTTTGGTTTAATCGCCTGGAGTTTTAGTTATGCCGACCGCAGGAATGAAGACTGTGACATGCCCCATCTTTGACGATCATGATTATCCCAAGTGGAAGGCCATGATGAAGAAGCGTCTCATGGCGATGAACAGCAAACTCTAGACCATCACTGAGATTGGTCTTACTGACCTATGCAAGATGGTGGAGGCTGATGATATTCGCAAGTACACACTACTCAACCTCACGGCAAAGGACATCATCTGCTCCGGCTTGTCACTAAATCAGTTCAGGAACGTTATGCATCTCTCCCATGCAAAGCTCATCTGGGACCGACTCTCTGAGGTCTATGAAGGCCATCGATCTCTCCATGAACCCTGGTTTGAGGACCTCATGGAATCTGATACGTCTCCAACGTATCTATAATTTTTGATTGTTCCATGCTATTATATTATCTATTTTGGATGTTAATGGGCTTATTTATACACTTTTATATTATTTTTGGGACTAACCTATTAACCCAAGGCCCAGTGCAAATTGTTGTTTTTTTGCCTATCTCAGTGTTCCGCAGAAAAGGAATATCAAACGGAATCCAAACGGAATGAAACCTTCGGGAGAGTTATTTTTGGAACAAACGTGATCCAGGGGACTCGGAGTAGCCATCAAGAAAGAAACGAGGTGGCCACGAAGCAGGGAGGCGCGCCTGCCCCCCTGGGCGCGCCCCCACCCTCGTGGGCCCCTCGCAGCTCCACCGACCTACTTCTTCCTCCTATATATATCCATATACCATGAAAACATCCAGGAGCACCACGAAACCATATTTCCACCACCGCAACCTTCTGTACCCAAGAGATCTCATCTTGGGGCCTTTTCCGGAGCTCCGCCGGATGGGGAATCAATCACGGAGGGCTTCTACATCAACACGATAGCCTCTCCGATGATGTGTGAGTAGTTTACCACAGACCTTTGGGTCCATTGTTATTAGCTAGATGGCTTCTTCTCTCTCTTTAGATCTCAATACAATGTTCTCCTCGATCTTCTTGGAGATCTATTTGATGTAACTCTTTTTGCGGTGTGTTTGTCGAGATCCGATGAATTGTGGGTTTATGATCAAGTTTATCTATGAACAATATTTGATTCTTCTCTGAAATCTTCTATGTATGATTGGTTATCTTTGCAAGTCTCTTCGAATTATCAGTTTGGTTTGGCCTACTAGATTGATCTTTCTTGCAATGGGAGAAGTGCTTAGCTTTGGGTTCAATCTTGCGGTGTCCTTTCCTAGTGATAGCAGGGGCAGCAAGGCACGTATTGTATTGTTGCCATCGAGGATAAAAAGATGGGGTTTATATCATATTGCTTGAGTTTATCCCTCTACATCATGTCATCTTGCCTAATGCGTTAATCTGTTATTATGAACTTAATACTCTAGATGCATGCTGGATAGCGGTCGATGTGTGGAGTAATAGTAGTAGATGCAGCATCGTTTCGGTCTACTTGTCCCGGACGTGATGCCTATATACATGATCATGCCTAGATATTCTCATAATTATGCACTTTTCTATCAATTGCTCGACAGTAATTTGTTCACCCACCATAATACTTATACTATCTTGGGAGAAACCTATGGCCCCCGGGTCTATCTTTTATCATATAAGTTTCCCATCTATTTTATTTTACAATCTTTACTTTCAATCTGTATCATAAAAATACCAAAAAATATTTCTCTTATTATTATTATCTCTATCAGATCTCACTCTCGTAAGTGACCGTGAAGGGATTGACAACCCCTTTATCGCGTTGGCTGCGAGGTTCTTATTTGTTTGTGTAGGTACGAGGGACTTGCTTGTAGTCTCCTACTGGATTGATACCTTGGTTCTCAAAAACTGAGGGAAATACTTACGCTACTTTGCTGCATCACCCTTTCCTTTTCAAGGGAAAACTAACGCAGTGCTCAAGAGGTAGCAAGAAGGATTTCTGGCGCCGTTGCCGGGGAGATCTACGCACAAGTCAAGACATACCAAGTGCCCATCACAAACTCTTATCCCTCGCATTACATTATTTGCCATTTGCCTCTCGTTTCTCTCCCCCACTTCACCCTTGCTGTTTTATTTTCCCTCTTTTCCGTTCGCCCTTTTCCCGTCTGTCTTTTTGTTTGTGTTTCCTTGTGCCTTCTATTTGCTTGCTAAAAATCTATTGATATGGATCCACTTAAAGTGTTCTACTTGGATCATCATCGATCCTTATGTGCTCGTGCTGAAACCCCAACTAGCCTAGTTGATGGGAAATCTTTAGATGAGCATGCTCATTTTGTGCGTCACCGTTTGTCTGAAAAAGGGAGACTCTTATGGGATCAAATAAACAAATTGCTGTGTTATGCTTGGAATCTTTGTGAAATTTTTGATTTTACTTGTTGCTCTAAGAACCCTAAAAAACACCTCCCCTACCTATGTGAGTTTAATGATAATGAAATCTTATCTTCTTATGCAAAGGGTGTTTATAGTTACTATGATATCGAACAAATTGAAGAATTTGTTGCTTTTAAGGGTGCTTATGAAGTTGCTTCTTTGATTGTAAAGTATGATATTACTCTCTACGAATCGGAAAATTTTGACATACTTAAATATTGCTACGAAAACTATGCTCATAATGTCTATGTCAAAGAATTTATTGAAAGAATGACTGTTGCTTTGGAAGAAAATAATGATATGCATGAATCTATAGATAATTATGATTTCGATGATTTCATTGAAATATTCCTTGATGAACATGATGCTTGCTATTCTTGTGGCCATGATGCCAATATTTATGAAGATGAATTTGCTGTAGTTCCTTATGTTAAACATGAGATCGTTGCTATTGCACTCATACTTGATAGTTCCTTCGATGAAAAGCATGATTGCAATGATGTTATTATAAATCCTATTAATGTCAATTGTGCTAATAATATGCAAAACCCTAAGCTTGGGGATGCTAGCTAGTTTTGATATGTCCTCTACTTGTTGCAATGATCATGATTGGGGTGATTCTTCTTTTGATCTTGAAAATTTATTTAAGCCCCATGATGAATATGAGATTGATAATAGTGTTTGCAATATTATTGAAAGTGGGTTGGAAGAGTGTCAACTATAGATCCCACATATTTGGAGAATGTTCAATCTTATGATTTTTTTTGATAAAAGTAGGTTTGGAGAGGTCATGACTTTAGTTAATTTTAATCCCACTATTTTGGAAGAGTGTCAACTTTGCATACATGTGGATCGTGTTAAGAATATGTTTTGTGATAGCTATATTGTTGAATTTGATTATGATCCTACATGTAATTATTATGAGAGAGTAAAATATGGTTGTATAAATTTTCATGTTACTAAATTACCTCTCGTTATGTTGAGATTGCTATTGTTTCTTTCCGCTTCCTTGCATATGCTAGTTTTTGCTTGCCTTGATAATTTGTTTGCCTATAAGATGCCTATGCATAGAAAGTATGCTAGACTTAGATGTGGTTGTCATGTGTTTTATGATTCTCTCTTTGTGCTTCAATTCTTGTCTTTCATGTGAGCATCATCGAAATTGTAAATGTCTAGCTAGGGGCGTTAAACGACAGCGCTTGTTGGGAAGCAACCCAATTTTATTTTTTCTTGTTTTTTTGTTCCTGTTTAGTAATAAATAATTCATCTAGCCTCTTTTTAGATGTGTTTTAATGCTTTTAATTAGTGTTTGTGCTAAGTAGAACCTTTGGGAAGACTTGGGGGAAGTTTTTGTGATCTTGTTGTAAAAAACAGAAACTTTAGCGCTCACGAGATTTGCTGCCATTTTTTACTGGAGAGTGAGATTAGGTTGATTATTTTTTAAGATGATTAATAGACAAATTACTCACGTCAAACAATTTATTTTAGAATTTTTGGGGTTACATAAGTATTATAAACCTATAGATTACTACAGACTGTTCTGTTTTTGACAGATTCTGTTTTTCATGTGTTGTTTGCTTATTTTGATGAATCTATGGATAGTATCGGAGGGTATGAACCATAGAGAAGTTGGAATACAGTAGGTTTAACACCAATATAAATAAAGAATGAGTTCATTACAGCACCTTAAGTGGTGGTTTGTTTTCTTATACTAACGGAGCTCATGAGATTTTCTGTTGAGTTTTGTGTTGTGAAGTTTTCAAGTTTTGGGTAAAGATTTGATGGATTATGGAATAAGGAGTGGAAAGAGCCTAAGCTTGGGGTGCCCCGGCACCCCAAGGTAAAATTTAAGGACAACCAAAAGCCTAAGCTTGGGGATGCCCCGGAAGGCATCCCCTCTTTCGTCTTCTTCCATCGGTAAATTTACTTGAGGCTATATTTTTATTCACCACATGATATGTGTTTTGCTTGGAGCGTCTTGTATGATTTGAGTCTTTGATTTTTAGTTTACCACAATCATCCTTTCTGTAAACACCTTTTGGGAGAGACACACATGAATTGGAATTTATTAGAATACTCTATGTGCTTCACTTATATCTTTTGAGTTAGATAATTCTGCTCTAGTGCTTGACTTATATCTTTTAGAGCAGGGTGGTGGTTTTATTTTATAGAAATTATTGATCTCTCATGATTCACTTATATTATTTTGAGAGTCCTTTAGAACAGCATGGTAATTTACTTTGGCTATAAAATTGGTCCTAGTATGATAGGCATCCAGGATGGGTATAATAAAAACTATCATAAAAAGTGCATTGAATACTATGAGAAGTTTGATACTTGATAATTGTTTTGAGATATAAAGATGGTGATATTAGAGTTGTTCTAGTTGAGTAGTTGTGAATTTGAGAAATACTTGTGTTGATGTTTGCAAGTCCCGTAGCATGCACGTATGGTAACTGTTGTGTAACAAATTTGAAACATGGGGTGTTCTTTGATTGTCTTCCTTATGAGTGGCAGTCGGGGACGAGCGATGGTCTTTTCCTACCAATCTATCTCCCTAGGAGAATGCGCGTAATGCTTGGTTTTTGATGACTTGTAGATTTTTGCAATAAGTATGTGAGTTCTTTATGACTAATGTTGAGTCCATGGATTATACACACTCTCACCTTTCCATCAGTGATAGCCTCTTCGGTACCGTGCATTGCCCTTTCTCACCTTGAGAGTTGGTGCAAACTTCGCCGGTGCATCCAAACCCCGTGATATGATACGCTCTATCACACATAAACCTCCTTATATCTTCCTCAAAACAGCCACCATACCTACCTATTATGGCATTCCCATAGCCATTCTGAGATATATTGCCATGCAACTTTCCACCATTTCATTTATGACACACTTCATCATTGTCATATTGCTTTGCATGATCGTGTAGTTGACATCGTATTTGTGGCAAAGCCACCATGCATAATTTATCATACATGTCTCTCTTGATTCATTTCCCTTCCTGGTACACCGTCGAAGGCATTCATATAGAGTCATATTTTGTTCTAGTATCGAGTTGTAATCATTGAGTTGTAAATAAATAGAAGTGTTATGATCATCATTAATAGAGCATTGTCCCAAATAAAAAAAGAAAGGCCAAAAAAAGAGAGAAAATTAAATAAAAAGGGACAATGCTACTATCCTTTTTCCACACTTGTGCTTCAAAGTAGCACCATGATCTTTATGATATAGAGTCTCTTGTTTTGTCACTTCCATATACTAGTGGGAATTTTTCATTATAGAACTTGGCTTGTATATTCCAACAATGTGCTTTGTCAAATGCCCTAGGTCTTCGTGAGCAAGCAAGTTGGATGCACACCCACTTAGTTTCTTTTGTTGAGCTTTCATACATTTATAGCTCTAGTGCATCTGTTGCATGGCAATCCCTACTCCTTGCATCGACATCAATTGATGGGCATCTCCCTAGCCCGTTGATTAGCCGCATCGATGTGAGACTTTCTCCTTTTTTGTCTTCTCCACATAACCCCCATCATTATATTCTATTCCACCCATTGTGCTATATCCATGGCTCACGCTCATGTATTGCGTGAAAGTTGAAAAAAGTTTGAGATCACTAAAGTATGAAACAATTGCTTGGCTTGTCATCGGGGTTGTGCATGATGAGGGCATTATTGTATGACAAAAAGGAGCATGACCAAACCATATGATTTTGTAGGGATGAACTTTCTTTTGCCATGTTATTTTGAGAAGACATGATTTCTTAGTTAGTATGCTTGAAGTATTATTATTTTTATGTCAATATTAAACTTTTGTCTTGAATCTTTCGGATCTGAACATCATGCCACAATAAAGAAAATTACATTGAGAATTATGCTAGGTAGCATTCCACATCAAAAATTATGTTTTTATCATTTACCTACTTGAGGGCGAGCAGGAATTAAGCTTCGGGATGCTTGATACGTCTCCAACGTATCTATAATTTTTGATTGTTCCATGCTATTATATTATCTGTTTTGGATGTTAATGGGCTTATTTATACACTTTTATTTTATTTTTGGGACTAACCTACTAACCCAAGGCCCAATGCAAATTGTTGTTTTTGTCTATTTCAGTGTTTCACAGAAAAGGAATATCAAACGGAATCCAAACGGAATGAAACCTTCGAGAGAGTTATTTTTGAAACAAACGTGATCCAGGGGACTTGGAGTAGACGTCAAGAAAGAAATGAGGTAGCCACGAGGCAGGGAGGCGCGCCTGCCCCCCTTGGGCGTGCCCCCACCCTCGTGGGCCCCTCGCAGCTCCACCGACCTACTTCTTCCTCCTATATATATCCATATACACCGAAAACATCCAGGAGCACCACGAAACCCTATTTCCACCACCGCAACCTTCTGTACCCAAGAGATCCCATCTTGGGGCCTTTTCCAGAGCTCCGCCGGAGGGGGAATCAATCACGGAGGGCTTCTACATCAACACCATAGCCTCTTCGATGATGTGTGAGTAGTTTACCACAGACCTTCTGGTCCATATTTATTAGCTAGATGGTTTATTCTCTCTCTTTGGATCTCAATACAATGTTCTCCTCGATCTTCTTAAAGATCTATTTGATGTAACTCTTTTTGCGGTGTGTTTGTCGACATCTGATGAATTGTGGGTTTATGATCAAGTTTATCTATGAACAATATTTGATTCTTCTCTGAAATATTTTATGTATGATTGGTTATCTTTGCAAGTCTCTTCGAATTATCAGTTTGGTTTGGCCTACTAGGTTGATCTTTCTTGCAATGAGAGAAGTGCTTAGCTTTGGGTTCAATCTTGTGGTGTCCTTTCCCAATGACAGCAGGGGCAGCAAGGCACGTATTGTATTGTTGCCATCGAGGATAAAAAGATGGGGTTTATATCATATTGCTTGTGTTTATCCCTCTACATCATGTCATCTTGCCTAATGCGTTACTCTGTTCTTATGAACTTAATACTCTAGATGCATGCTGGATAGCGGTCGATGTGTGGAGGAATAGTAGTAGATGCAGAATCGTTTCGGTATACTTGTCGCGGACGTGATGCCTATATACATGATAATGACTAGATATTCTCATAATTATGCACTTTTCTATCAATTGCTCGACAGTAATTTGTTCACCCACCATAATACTTATACTAACTTGAGAGAAGCCACTAGTGAAACCTATGGCCCCGGGGTCTATCTTTTATCATATAAGTTTCCCATCTATTTTATTTTACAATCTTTACTTTCAATCTATGTCATAAAAATACCAAAAATATTTATCTTATTATTATTATTATTATTATTATTATCTTTATCAGATCTCACTCTCGTAAGTGACCGTGAAGGGATTGACAACCCCTTTATCGCGTTGGTTGTGAGGTTCTTATTTGTTTGTGTAGGTACTAGGGACTTGCTTGTAGTCTCCTACTGGATTGATACCTTGGTTCTCAAAAACTGAGGGAAATACTTACGCTACTTTGCTACATCAACCTTTCCTCTTCAAGGGAAAACCAACGTAGTGCTCAAGAGGTAGCATAATCGCGCAAGGCTATGACTTTCAATCTAGAATCATCATCCTCTTCACCATGCCTTATGGCAAAAGGTGCCAAGGTAAATGAATGCTACTTATCTGAGTCTAGTGATGATGAATCTGATGATGAATTTGGACCCAGTTATGTCAAACTTGTTTCCCTTGCCACTAAACAACAAAGAGCTTTGGAAAAAGTTCAAAACATGCTAGATGAGAGCGGCAATATGTTGGGTGAAGAAATGGATCAGTCTAAAGCTTTGGCTGAAAGTCTTCAGGGACTCCAGTCCAAGTTTGATAACCTTCAGAGTCATCATAACACTCTCTTATCTGATCATGAGAAGTTTTCTTATGAATTTCTTCAAAGAAAGCAAGATCTTGAGAAATTAAGAGTGAGTTATGAAGATCTTCAGAAGAAGCGTGATTCATTACTTGCTCTTCCTCATCCTAGCGCCGTCGCTACTTCCATCGTCGCCGGTGAGGAAGAGCTTCACTCCTCGACCTCGTCGCCGTCGTACTCGCGCTGGCTGCGGATTTCTTCACTCCGTCGCCGCCGTAGCTGTCTTCCTCTGCTAAGTTAGGGCGTGGAAGATCCGAACTGACGAGCTTCTAAATCTACTCTTCACAGTTTGTCGTGTTCTTCGTCAAGGGCAATTAAAAGTTACTGTTATTGCCCTTGTTGATTCTGATCTTTTCTACAAAATCTTCAAAAGGTGTTTATTCTTCAAATCTTCACACACTTAACACCTCACATATCATTTGTTCTTGATCTGTTTCCCTAAGCAACTTTTTTCCTCAAGATTCCTCAACTGTGTGGATTTTCAAATATGTACAACTCTGGAACCTAAGTCAAAGAACGCTTAGTGAAATTCCTCAAGACTCATCTAGTCAAATTCCTCAAACTTGTTCTTTTTACAAAAACTTCTAAGAATGCATATGACCTCTCCAAATTCTTCGCACATATACTCTATTCATAGGTACACATGTCCGTTGCTGAATCTCTAGGTTCTCATCAACATAACTCATTTGCAACGTTCCTCGAAGAAAAGTTGCATACCTCTTCAGAGAACTCAATAGTTCAAAACCCTCAGCTGAAGAAAATGGCAGATGGCAAGAAACATCAGAAGGGAAGTAAGAGACTGGAGGTCAACACTGCATTTGAAATCCATGAAGATATCTATGCTGGATATTGCACACCCCCTGAGGAAACCAAGAATGAGCGCAAAGTGCACATCCAGAAAATTGAGAGGAGATGGGCACGGGAATGGAGGGAGTACAGGTATGTCACTCCAAAGTACATGAAGAAATTCGCTCTTCACCCTCCTTTCCCAAGACCTCCATTGGCACCTGGCCAAGAAGATGATCCACTAGCCTCAAGCGCGGTGAGGACTATCCTGATGAATGGGCCAAGCACCAAGCAAAACTAGCCAAAATGGCACAGTGAAGAAATTTAATGAAGATTCTGCTGCTGCCACTGCTGAGGCCTCTGCTAGAAGGCCTAAAAAGGCTATGCCCAAGAAGCCTGCTCACAAGCCCAGTGCTTCAACTTCTATGCCCTCACGGCCAAGTTCTGCAAAGCCCTCACGGCCAAGTTCTGCAAAGCCCTCACGGCCAATTCCTCATGCTGCACCAGCTCCTTCCAAATCCTCAGCACCTGCGCATCTCGCCTCGTGCCAAAGGACAACAGGCATCTCTATTACCTTAGGAGCCTCTGCAAGTTCTTCTGCTCCTCCGCATTCTTCAACTGGCCCACCTTGTTGAAGACAAAGGCCACTGCTGGACAAGGTTCTCGACCAAGTCCTCACAAGAAGCAGGTCACCTTCCAAGTACCGTCCGATGACGATGAAGTTGATGATGAAGAACTCGCTAAAATCATCAGAGACAGGCAACACAAGGCCGCTAGAGCCAAAGGCAGTAATGTGCCATTGATACTGGATCCAAAGTTGATCCTCGACTTCATCGACTTGTGGCACAAGGACCCCAACACACCTCTGCCTGAGATGAACCTCACTCCTGGTCAAAGTCATGTGCCGACTCACTTCATTGACGAAGAAAAATGAAAGTTTGAAAAAGCCAGGCAGCTGAAGAAAGCACAATACAAGAAAGAGCGATATCTAAAGAAAAATGTTGTCAACATGACATCCGATGAACTTCTGGCTATCCAAACTGAGATCAAAGGACTCAGTGATGAATTCAACATCTATCGTGCAGATTGGCTTGGAGCGAAAGTCAGATTTGTGAAGTTAGCTGAAAAATTCACTTCAAAAACTGAATCTCCTCAAGCTGAAGCATCTGCTCAGCCGAATGAAGAAAATGCCAGCACCGCTGATGACAATCAGGCTGCTGAAGAAAATGTGAGTATCAGAGCTGATGACTACATTCCATCCGCTGATGACATTGCCAGGGCAACCACTAGTGTTGCGCCTGAAGAACAAGCTAGGCCAGCTGAGGCATCAACCACTGAGCCTGAGGAATCTGAACCAACCAGGGCAACTGCATCAGTTGCGCCTGAGGAAACTGAACCAATTTCCTCTGCTCCTCCTGCACCTACACCAAGTCCAATTCTTCCTTCTACATCAGAAGCGAAGAAGACCAAGGTTGCGGAGTGTGCGTGTGAAGAAAAGGAAAGTATCAACTCCATCAGAATCTTCAGCTCCAAAGAAGATGAAGAAATTGAAGTGGATGCAATCCATTCAACCCCGATTATCTCATCGCCCATGTCTCAGTTCATTGCTGAAGAGGCCGGCGTTGAAGAAATGAGGGAAGAAGACGAGGATGTGGACATTGGGAGCACTACACCAATGATGAATGATGACTTTTGGGAAAGTCAGCACCCCAATTCTCCTTTGTTCACTCCTCTGCAGCAAATTCCTCAGTCCCTAGTGACTATTGAAGTTCAAATGGGATCTGAAGAACCACACCCCACTCCGTCTATTCATGAAGAGATTCCAGCCACTAGTGCTGATGAAATTGCTGCTGAAGAATTGAAAACCCAGGCTGCCACTGAAGAACAAACTGAAATTCCTCAGCCTGTGGATCCTGAGATTGCGATTCCTGAGGTTGTGATGCAATTGACTGACACTCCTCAGCCCAAGCCAAAGGATCATTTCTCAAAGAAGCAAAAATTCAAGGCTGATGACTTCTTCCACAAGCATGTATTCTTCACGAATTACAACCCCTATGACTCTGCTCGTCTTAGAAGGAAGCGTTTCTGGA
The DNA here is from genome assembly GCF_018294505.1 of Triticum aestivum. Lineage (NCBI taxonomy): Eukaryota > Viridiplantae > Streptophyta > Magnoliopsida > Poales > Poaceae > Triticum > Triticum aestivum. Next base: position 567,376,583 of record NC_057812.1, read on the forward strand.
TTGCCAGCCAAGCCAACTTCTATTCTTTGCTGCTTTTCAACAAAGACAAAGTCTTTGACCATGAGAATATTCCTCACGTGGACATGGAATTACTGCCTTGCTTCACGCCTGTCCTCAGTGTTCTTCATGACGCTAGACTGCTCAACTTTTGCATTGATATTGTTGATTGGAATGAAGAGCTAATTCTTCAGTTCTATGCAATGCTGCACATCACAGGAGATGCTTGTGATGTGAACTCTTGGGTATTGGACTGGATGACAGAGAATACTCACTTCAAAGCACCAGCCTCTGAATTGCTTCATGCCCAGCCTGTCAGTCCTCCCCTTGAAGGTACACATTGTATCTACCATGAACCTGAACTTACCGCTCACTACATGCAAGTGTTGATGAAGCCGCTGAAGCCCGGTCAAGCCCCAAGGACCAAATTCCTCGTGAAGGAATTTCTGTTTGTGCCTAGAACTGTCTATCGCATTCTGTGAAAGACATTGAGTCCAATAAAAGGCCACGACTCGAATGATGAAGAAGTTGTTGGCATCATCAAGTATCTGCTATTCAATATCATACATGACATTCCTGTCAACTACCATGATTTCTTCATGAGGACTCTGCACTCTCTCCGTTTGAATTGAAGCCTTCTGCTCCTTGGATTATGAGATTCCTCAGAACAAGGTCTTCAATCAACTACAAGGCTGATTTGCAGAATCACGTCAGTTACCTACCCCCAATAGAATTTCTCAAGCGGACATTTTCCTCATCTGATGAAAAGGGCAAGGCTACTGCTATTATTGATGAAGGCATTCGTTCATTGGATGGTCAGTTCCACAAAGCTGCATCCTGCTCCACCAATGATGACTTTGCCACTCATGACTCTGTCACAAATGCTTCAAAGCAAAATCCTCAAGGCACAGCTCCAAGGGTGATGACTGATTGTGAGCTTCTCCTCAGTCTTCACTAGAAGGTCGATCGCAACCACAAATGGGTTAAGCGTCAATTTGGTTCTATTCTTCACAACATGACTGCTACACACAATGCAGTGAAGAAAAACCATTACTACCTCCATGAAGTCTTCGGTCGCACCTGGACTGTTCTATCACATCTGTATGGTGAAGAAGATCTGAAGCAAATGGGTTTCAACCAGGAATTTGAATGCTCCCAACCACTAGCGAAGAAAATCAAGAGGACCAAAGTTCCTTCCTTGGTAGCCAGCTCATATTCTTCATTGCGTGAGACTGATGAGCATGAAGATTTGGACGACACTGCGGCAGGCCCTACCTCACCAACCGACCCCAACAATGCTGGCACTCCTTCATCGACTCAGTGATGATATTCTTCAGGGGCATTAGTCCTCATTTTTCGACCCTTTTGGTCATTTGATGACAAAGGGGGAGAAATTTGAGTTAGTCTTCAAGCGGGTCTACTTACATGGCGTTTTTTGGCTAAGTTACAACTCTCGTTCTTTTGAACACTTTGCTGGATCGAGTTGTAAACTTAAAACCCGATGGTGGTCTGATACTTTTGTTGTGTTCTTCTGCATGCCTATTCCTCATATATGTTAATGCACGCATGTTGAATTACATCAGTCACCATATTTCATCATGCATTTCAAATTCTTCATACTATATGTTAAATGTGTGTATGAATTACAAGATATAGGGGGAGATCTCCATGATTCTACTCTTCAAATGTGCATTGCTTCAAAAGCAAATTCCTCACTATGCACATCTTCAGGGGGGAGTTCTTCTATATCTTGCAATAAATTCCTCAATATCAGTACTTACACTTCATATGTTTATCCCCGTTGAAAACTTAACCTATATTGTCATCAATCACCAAAAAGGGGGAGATTGTAAGTGCATCTAGTGCCCCTTAGTGATTTTGGTGTATTGAGGACTTATAGGTTAAGGGACTGATGCGTTTGTGAGTGTACACAGGTCTATAAGTCTATGAGGAGTTTGATATTTACAGAGAAAGTCGACCCCTAAAAATGAAGTTCTTCGACTGAAGACTTTGGATTTCTGAAGACTTTCTAAAGACTGTGAAAGTGAAGAAATTGGTGTGACCGTGAAGATTTGGTATTCATTCGAGGAACATGAAGCGTGAAGAATTTTGTTTTCGTAGTTTCTTTTTTCTCTTTCTTGAGTCATAGGAAACACCATACTGTTAAAGGGGGTCGAGGAAATACAAAGGAAAAGTTTCCAAGTGATGCTCAACTCAAAATCCTACACCTACCAATCCCTTCGAGTGAAGCCATTGAAAATCTCATGCAGTTCAGTCAATTTCTTCAGTGACAGAGACGAAGTTCTTCTAGTCTCTGAGGAATTTGTTCTGACTGAGGAGTTAGGAATTCGCCAGTGCGGATTGCCTACAAGTGAGGAACATGATAGCCCTGAGGAATTTGATAGTAAATTTCCGACCGTTGTTGTGCTACGCGCCAGCTGTCCCAAAATATCTTCCCACCTAACGGTCATATCGTGGAAGGGCATTTATGTCTTATCATGTCGGGCTGCTCCCTAGGCTATAAATAGCCGCCCCCTACAACCACTAGCCGGTTGGCTGCTCCGAGAGAAACTGACACTTGTCATTTGAGAGCATCCCATCCTCTGAGGACTTTGAGCGAAAATCATCAAGTGAGGAAAACCCAAACCCAAACACCTACAAACCCAAAGTGATTGAGCATCACTAAAGAGATTGATCCTGCGTGGATCCGACGCTTGTTACCTTTGAAGATTGTGCATCTTCCAGATGATTAGGCGTCATGGTCTAGAGCATCCAAGAGGAAACTGTGGATCACCGAGTGACTGAGTTTGTGAAGGTTTGGAAGTCACCTGAAGACTTGCCACGAGTGATTGGGCGAGGTCTGTGTGACCTTAGCTCAAGGGGAATACGGTGAGGACTAAGTGTCCTGAACTGCGCGTTCAGGACTGGGTGTCTAGGACTGTGTGTCCTCAGGTTTGAATACCAAGCCGCCCTAACCAGACATACAACTGTCACAGCAGTTGGAACTGGTCTACCAAATCATTGTCTTCACCGAGCTAACTGGTTCCATTTCCTCAACCTTCCATTTCCTCATTACTGTTTTGTGTGCTTGTTTATATCTGTTTGAAGACTTTGACTGAAGACTTTCTCAATTTCCTCAGTTCAATTTCTTAAGTCTGTTTGTCTTCATTCTGTTTATCCTGTGTTTACGCTTTCTGTACTCTGTGCTTGTATTCATTTAATCATGATGATCATGCTTATGTTCTACTATGTTTGCATCTGAGTACTTATTCCGTTGCAAGTAGTTCTTCTCTTAGGAATTTCCTCACCCTGAAATTCCTCGGTGAAGAATTCATAAAAATCGCCTATTCACCCCTCCCCCCTCTAGTCGACTTAACGCACTTTCAAATATATCTTAGTTTTCAATACGGTCCCCACTGCCACGGGAGGGTAGGATAAAAGATGCCATGCAAGTTTTTTTTAATAAAGCACGTATGACTATTTACGGAATACATGCCTACATTATATCGATGAACTGGAGCTAGTACCTAATAGCCCTAGGTTATAACTGTCACATGATGAATATCATCCAACAAGTCACCAATCCAATGCCTACGAACTTTTCCATATTGTTGCTGCTAAGTTACTACTGCTATCATCATTGTTACTCTTGCTACAAAATTACTGCTATCACTGTTACTGTTACTATTGCTGTTGTCACTACTATCAAACCTATCAAACTACTTTGCTACTAATCACTTTGCTGTAGATAATTAATCTCCAGGTGTGGTTGAATTGACAACTCAGCTGCTAATACCTTCAAATATTCTTTGGCTCCCTTTGTGTCGAATCTATAAATTTGGATTGAATACTCTATCCTCGAAAACTGTTGCGATCCACTATACTTGTGGGTTATCACCCTACGGAGATAGCATCATCGTCATCACGCCGTCGTGCTGCCGGAACTCATCCACTACCTCGTCGTCTTGCTGGATCAAGAGGGCGTGGACGTGAGCAAGCTGAACGTGTGTTGAACGCGGAGGTGTCGTACGTTCGGTTGGATCACGAATTTTTTTAATACATCAACTGCGTTACTAAATGCTTCCGCTTACTGTCTACGAGGGTACGTAGACACACTCTCCCCCTCGTTGTTATGCATCTCCACGGATAGATCTTGCGTGTGCGTAGAAATTTTTTGTTTTCTATGCAACGTTTCCCAACACGCCTGAGGGCTTGTGTATCCCTAAAACTACTATATTTTGATGACCGTAGGGGTACTACATCACTCAAACAAATCTAGTAGTATGTCCCCTCAAAAGAGAAATCTAGTAGTGAGTAGTGACCAAGAAATGTTCGGCTTAACCTCAACTTTAGTAAAAGTGGAGTGATGTTGCTAGGTTACCCTGACGACGAGCGTCACAAGATCGTCGACATCCTTAACTATCTCCTTGGCTTCTTCCCCACAACTTACTTGGGGATGTCGATTAGCGACTCAAAGCTTCTAATTAAAGATCTTCGCCTGACAGTGACCAATGCCCAAAATAAGGTGGAACCTTGGCAATGTAAACTCCTTTCCAAGGATGCTAGGACGATATTGATCAACTCATCCTTGTCTAGCATGCTTATGTATTTGATGGGATTCTATAGCCTTCATGAATCCCTTCACCGTCACCGGGAGATTGCAAAGTATCAATCCAAGTTCTTTTGGGCAGGAAAAGGAGGCAAGCAAAAAATACCATATGATCAAATGGTCGGAGATTTGTAAACCAAATGACCGGGAGGATGGGTCTGTGTATCATCTCCACTAAACGTATGAATATTGCTCTCCTTTCCAAATGGTTGTGGCAGATTTCTAATGGAGAAGGGGGTCTCTAGTTAGATATCATTCACACAGATTATCTACGAGGCCAGCCGCTAACTTTCGCCTAATGCTGGAGGTTCCCAACTATGACAATCGGTAATCTAGCTTACGTCGGTGTTACGAATTGGCTCCTCCATTTCGGTAGGATCTGGTCGAACACCTTCTTCTGGATAGATAGATGGTCTAGGCACCGAGCTTTTGCTTCCCGTTTCCCGAACTTATTCGCCATTTGTACGCTACCCTCATATCAGTATAGGTGGCCCTCTTTGATCTTGGGAACATCTCGTTTGGGAGAAGCTTTGGCCAAAACTAGCAGGGTCAATAGTAGGAGTTTTTGGAATGTGTGGCTCTGCACACTCCTAGCCTTGTCCAGGACTCCATGTCTTGGCACCTTGAATCTAGTGGACACTTCTCCTCTGGATCGTTTTATAGAGCGATCACCGCTTCTCCCGGCCCGGATGAACTAGCTCTTCTTTGTGAGATTAAGCTTCCGCTCAGAATCGGGATTTTTTGTGGCAGTTAGTGCAGGGTCCTATCCCATCGGGAGTCGAGGTACGTAAGCGTAATGGGCCCGGGAATGGTTGTTGTCCCCTGTGTGATGTAGATGGAGACTCAAATCACATTTTCTTCACGTGTCCCTCGGCGCAATTCCTTTGGAATTGTTTTAGTGGAGTGTTGGGAGGTAGGTGGTGCCATACTAACTTTCCGGATCTCTTTGTGGAAGTTCAATCTTTTTAGGTAGGGGTTGGGGTGCTCACCTAGACGCTATGGACTATTCGCATTAAACTTGTGATTTAGCATGTGATTTTGCTTCGATCCACTGTTGTTATTTACAAAATGTGTGGCTTCTCATAGCTGTGGAAGCTGCTCAACAGGCGGGCATGATCGTGACATCATTAACGAGCTCTCCTTCGGCGGTGGTTGCCTTATAATATAAAGCGAGGGAAACTCTTTTTGTAAAAAAAGAGAGAGCCAGGGATGCTTTGCGTATAGGTGAAATCAGCATCTAAAAACTAAACAGGATCATAAGAAACCCTCTCAAAACATTAGGAACAAGGATAAGTTTCATCATCATAACTTGCTGACTCAAAGAAAGTGTTCCATGTCTAGTACATCTGATATAAAAAAATGCTTTAAATTGCACTGCAAAATCAGACACTTATAAGACACTAAACTATGGTGCTTACTCCGTTACTCGTGTACGTACATGAATAAAGAACTAAAGAAACAATCATGAAACCATGAATCATCCTACGCCTCCTCCCGAGTTCCAATGGCAGCCGTGGCATGGGATGGCATGTCCGGCGCTTAATGCCCGGCGCCGGGGCTGGGCCCGGAGTCCTTGATCCCGAGGAGCATGCCGACGTCGACCAATAACCTGCGCTCGACGGCCCTCGCCACCGTCTGGATAGCATCGCCTGCCGGCGATTCCACCGTCACCGCACGCGGAGTGCCGCCTTCCTCCCGCACCGCGAGCGGCCTGGCGCCACTCACGGCCGCCGCCGTCGCAAGAACCAGGCACGCCACCACGAGGAGAGCGCCCGCCGGTGCTCCCTCTCTGAGCCTGGCCGCCATTCTTTCTCTCTTTTGACCGGGAAGGAGGTGAAGAAGAAATACGCCGCAGCTGCGCACGTGCGTGTGTCGTCTATGTGCGAGCAGTATGTGTTCTGATGCTTTGTTTGCCGTTGTGTTGTGGCCGGGGCTTGTTATATAGGGATCGAAGTTGATGGGCTAGCTCTTCGGCTTTGACCGTCGGAAACTTGGAATGGTCGGAAGCGTTGGAAAATCAGCAGCGGCAGCGGCAGCGGCAGGCAGCCCGGGCTGGCGTGCGTGCGTGGAGGCCGAAGCGTCGTGGAAGCGACACCGACCCCGGACCCCGGCCGGGCGTAGCACGTACGAGGATGGAGGTGATCTATCATCTAGGTCGCCAGCCGTGCGTGCCCATGGAATTCTAGCGTGGAAGTTACAACCGCGAGAATTTCGTGCGCCCGGGAAGTGGGACTTTGAATACTCGGATGCCGACGTGACACCTGACAAGCAGGGTAGCTAGCGGTGGACCGTTCTCGCCGGCATCAGCTCAGCTCGCTGTGTGTCTAAACTCTGACTAGACTGCTGAAGAAATTACGTGCCTCGGCCTAGATTTCGTGGCTCCACAGTCGATGAAAAGCACTGGCTGGGACGGACAGATGCGGACAGTTCGTGGTACCTGCGTACTCCGCGGGTGCCGAAAGTGACCGAGAAGTCAGCGGCAGGATCGGTCGACGAGGATCCGGGCTAGCTCCGGGGAGAAGCCACGCCTACACGTGCTGACACGCACCCGGGGCCGGCCGGGACGACGCTGACTGACGTGCGCGCGTCGGCGTGTGTGTGGTTCAGCCGCGACTGGCCGAACATCCTCTCTTCTCTGGTCCGGTTTATACTGCTCAGGGCGCTGCAACATGCATGAGTCTGCTTGACATTCCGCGCAAAGTCGTATCCACCTGGTCGACCGGTGTGCCTCTGGCTTGTTAAACACGTTCCTGCACGTGCGAGTCAAATTAAACGACCACGAGGCATGATGATGTACGGGCTGCGGCAACGTATAGCTTTTTTCCTTGTTCCAGTACTGCATATGTCAATGCCACACAAGCGGACGCTTCTCTCTCCTTTTTTCCTCCCTGGAATTTAGTCCCTGTACGTCTTTTCGACAGGTGATGTTGTCCTCGATCACAACGCTCATGGCTGAGTGGTTCATTGAGTGACTTGTTTTAGATGCATGCATGAACCGGGACATCAATGGCCCCCGCAAAAAAAAAAAAAAAGGTAAGCTTGTTCTGATTTTTGGCTTAGTGGCCCAGCGTAAGCACTTTTCCTACAGCGATGGAGCATATGAGGCTATCAGCAAAAGGATATGCACCCGCCGTTGAACACGGAGGAACTTCCGCTCAAAACTAAAGATGCACGTGGAGATCAAACTATGTGCGGACGGAAAGAGGTTCCCATTGCATGCATGTCTCCCTCCTCCAAAAGTGAAAAGACGGACCGAATCGGCACTGGAGAAAATTTGTCCGTGCTCATGAGTGCGAGTGAATAGCAAAAAACTACCACATTACGGGTTATCGTTCCGAAAAACTACCACTTTTTTTAATTTTATTGAAAAACTACCACAAAATGACTGGCTGTTCCAAAAAACCCAAGTGGCCGAACGGTTAAGTTTTAACTGGGGTTATGACATGTGGGGCCTGCCCGTCAGGGTTTTGTCGGCCACAGTGCTCACGACGCGCGGGTGACGGCCGTTAGGGCGCACGGGCCGTCCCGATCAGGTCAAACGGATCCGGCCCGCCCCCTCACTCTGTCTTCCCCCTCTCTGTCTCCCTCTCTCTCGTGCGCGCCTCCCTCCCCGATGGCGGCGGCGGCGGCGAAACTAGGCGATGGCGGCCATTCAACGGGTGGAGGTGGAAGGGGGGATGGAGGCGGCGAGTTCTCAGAGGTTGATAACTGGCTGGGGAGTGGTAGCTTCGCAACCCAGGCGCCGCCGCCGCCGCCGCAGCGGACACCACAGGCTGCAGCTCTGATGCAGGCTCCTACGCCACAGGCTACACCGCCGTCGCCTGATGATTGCCAGTTCTCGCTTGAGTACAGAGCAGCGAGGTCTCTTGCTAGCGCTGTGCAGGCAGATCCGGCCAACTCCCAGCACTGGGCCTCTGCATTTGGAGGGGTGGAGTAAGTTTTTTTTCCTCTTATGAGCTCCTTCAACAGTTTCTGCATTTCTGCTTGTTCATTTCAAACAACATAGCATAATTTAGTTAGTTTTTTGACCAAACCCTAGGTTGATGCTGCTGTGATTCATCTTAGAACATGAACATGCACTGAATAATAGTTGAGCAAACACTCTGTGGCATGTTTTGGATGCAACAGTATCACTTAGCACTGAAGGATTAGTTAGATTTAGTAGAAATGCATGGTGGATTCAGAGAAGCATTTGTTGGATTCAGATTCCTTACTGTACTTTATAGTTAGTGTGCACTGAATTTTTGTAGCAAAAAACACTTAGTTAGTTGGGCTTTTCAAATAACATATTATGTAATGCAGGCTGGATGATGAAATTTGGGAGGTTAGGCTGCATTTCCAGGGCAGAGATAACATGGAAAGGAGGTTTTCTGTTTCAGACATCACTTTTCTGAACTTGATAGCACTTACTGAGACTGAAGGCTATGGGTCAGATGACTACATGTACTGGGTAAAAGAACAAGGGATTGGACAGGAAGGTTTATTTCTTCTGGACAGTCAAGATGCAGTTGAAGAAATGATAGACCACTCAGATTTCACAGTGCTCAATATCATTGTTTCCAAGGCAAATGAAGATAGAGATGTTGAATGTAACAGGGCTCACAATGTTTGTGAAGAACAAATTCCAATAGGCAGTCCAGTGGGGGGTCCTGGTTTTGTGTTAAGTCTGTCACAAGATGGAGTGGTCCACCCTCTTGAAGTTAATTTGAACACACAACAAAGCTGTAACTTGAACATTTCAGAAGCTAATGGTGGAGATGATGATGGACAGGCTGCTGGTGAAGAGGATGATGATATTGACAAATCATCCTCAGACTTTGAGATTGATAGGGGTGACTATAGAGGGATAAAGATGTCTTACAAGGCTTGGAAGAGAGGTGAAGAAAATATTGGAAATGAAGAAGAAAGAGATGCTGTAGAAGACAGACCACAGTTTGAAGGTGACAGTGATGTTTCAGAGTTTTGGCAGGAGGAGAAAGAGGCTGACAGTGGAGAGGAAATAGTTGTGGAAAAATGCAGGCCTGAGAAACTCAAGCCTGTGCGAAGAGCAGCAGCAAATCCAGGTCCAACTTCCAGAGCTCACAGTCAGCCAGAGATCCCAAAGTTTCAAGATTTTGTACCTGAAGCTGATGAGTATTGCTTCCCTGGTGATGTGGGCATTTCTGACTCAGATGGAGAGACTCCAAGACTACCTTCTGGAAGGAAGAGAAGATTGAAGAAGAAGAAAGAGAGGAAATGGTATGACCCAAAGGTACCTGATGCACATGAGCAGCTGTGCAAGGACCTTTGCTTCACCAATGTGTATGAGTTTAGAAAGGCATTGAGAAATTTTCATGTTAGGACTTTGAGAAACTTTCAGTACCATAGGAATGAACCATCAAGGGTTATTGTTTGGTGCCCAGAGAGGAAGAATGGATGTGAATTTTTCATGACTGCATCCAAAGTAGCCCATGAAGATACATTCACAATCAAGAAGTGCCACATGGATCATAGTTGTGGAGCTTGTGGAGAGAGTACAAAGGTTACTGCTGAATGGGTTGCAGAAGCTGTGGAGGACACAGTTAGATCAAATGTAAAGGCTGATGTAGAGACAGTTCTCAAACATACTAAGAAGAAGTTTGGGGTGCATGTACCTAGGAGTTTGGCATATAGGGCAAGACTGATGGCTGTTGATGTTGTGCAAGGTGATCATAGAAAGCAGTATCTGAGGTTGAGGGACTACCTACAATGTGTGCTTGACACAAACCCTGGAAGCAGGTGCATAGTGACAACTTTTGAGGATCCTTTGAACCCAGCCCCCACACCAAGGTTCAAGTACATGTTCTATTGCCTCCAGGCATCAAAAGATGGATTTCTTGCTGGTTGTAGGCCTTTCATAGGTACAAATCAGTGATGTAATCATGTTTGAAATGTAATCATGTTACTCAATTTGGCCCTAACTATCTCTGTTTATGCAGGACTTGATGGTTGCTTCATCAAGTTATCCACAGGCCAGCAGATATTGGCAGCAACTGGGAGAGATGGGAACAACAATGTGTTCCCAATTGCTTTTGGGGTGGTTGACAAAGAGGATGGGCCTAGCTGGACCTGGTTTCTAAACCAACTTAGAGTCTGCATTGGCACCAGCAACCAGTTTGGGAACTACACCATCATGTCTGACAGGCAGAAGGTATTTTCTCTGACTCTGTATTATTCTTATGCACATAGCAATGCTGCTATAGTTATCTCATTACTACCTTATGTAATCAAACAACAGGGCCTTCTTAAAGCAATTAATGAAGTATTTCCTCAATCCCCACAAAGATATTGCCTAAGACACATATATGCCAACTTCCAGTCAGCTGGCTTTAGAGCAGAAGAACTTAAGAAATGGGTTGACAAAGCTAGCTATTCCTTCACTGAACATGGTCACAAAGAAGGAATGGCAGGTTTGAAAGCAGCATGTGAACCAGCCTACATGTGGTTGAATGGCATCCCTAAGGAGTGTTGGGCTAGATATGCAATGGATCATGTGTGCAAGACTGACTTGGTAGTGAACAACCTTAGTGAGGTTTTCAACAAAATGATTCTAGATGTTAGGTCAAAACCAATTAAGACCATGTTTGAAGGGTTGAGGACCAAACTAATGGTTAAGTACCAGGGCATCAGAGAGAAAACAGAGAGCTGTAGGTGGGAAATAACCCCACATTACATGGAGAAGCTTGAAGAGAGCAAGAAGTGGGCTAAATACTGTGAAGCAAATATGGCTGGTCCCAACATCTGGCAAGTAACTAGTGGAGAGAACACATATTGTGTGAAGCTTGATGAAGGGAGCTGCTCTTGCAGGAGGTGGGACATGACTGGATCACCTTGCCACCATGCAATATCTGCAATGCAGAAGATAAAAGTTCACCCAGAAGATTATGTGCATCCATTCTTTAAGAAGCCAATGTATAAGGCTGCATACCAGCACATCATCTACCCTGTCCCTGGTCCTGAATTCTGGCCCAACACCAACACACCAGACATAGAACCACCAGTTTTTAGGGAGAAGAAAGGCAAGAAGCAGACAGCTAGGAGAAAGGGTGAATTTGAGGTGCCAGCTCCAAAGGATACATCAAGGATGGGCACAATAACATGCAGTAACTGTGGTCTGCAAGGCCACAGGTGGACAATGTGTGGAGACAGACTTAAGGCCAAGTTTATGACAAGGAAAAACAACCACCAGGTAACTAAGCCAGTTCATCAAGGAAAATCTGCTACTTGTTTTTAATGCATACATCTTGTGAGCTGCAACTTGTTTTTAATTGTAGGAAAACAGGGCATCCTACCCAGCAACTTCAGCACCAACCAGGCCACCTCCAGCTAGGGCCACATCATCAGGTCCAGCTCCAGCTTCAGGTCAGCTCCAGCTCAGGTCCTGCTCCAGCTTTAGGACCAGTTAGGGGCAGGAAACCAGCAACAGCTTCAACAAGGGCAACCACATCTGCTTCAACAAGGGCAACCACATCTACTGCAGTTTCAACAGGTGGATCAAGAAAGAGAAAGAACCCACCACCTGCTTCAGCACCAGCCAACAACACCAGGTCAAGTGCATCATCTCCAGCAAAGAACACCAGGTCAAGTGCAAGAGGTTTCAATGCTCTAAGCGCAGCATCAACATCAGGTCAAGCTGATGTTGGTTCTAAGAGGAAGAGGAAGGCCCCAAGCAAACTTGCTTTGTATTTCACAGCCAGTGGCAACCATTGAATGTGTTGCACTCAACTATGCTTTATGCCTTGAACTCTGCTTGTTAGGCATGCTTGCTATCTGTGTTATTTGCAGTGAACTCCGTTTTCATTTGAACAATTAAGTTATGTGGTCTATGTATGAACTGCTTGGAACAATTAAGTTATATGGTCTGTGTTTGAACTGCTTGGAACAATTAAGTTATCTGATGTCAAGCTCTATTTTGATTTGATATGTCCTAAGTTATGAATTGTTTCATATGAAATTATTTCTTATGCTGAGCATTGTTATGTAGATCAAGTGATTTATTCTGTTGATAATTGATTGATATGATTAGGTCAATTTGGTCACTTTGGGGGGCAACTTGTCGATCAATCCCAACAGTGGCTAGTTGTCGACCAACCCCAAAGTGGCCACATTTGGCCACTTTGGGTGGAACTTGTCGACCAACCCTAAAGCCACCCAAATTTGGCCACTTTGGGTGGCTACTTGTCGACCAACCCCAAAGTGGCTATCTAGGACCAAAACCTAACATATCAAAGCTAAAACATCAAGATTTGCCCATCTAGGCACCAAACCCTAAGAGATCAAATCTAAAACAATAAGATATGGCCATCTGACCAAACCATAACATATCTAACTTAAAACATCAAGATCACCAGATCAATTCATTCATACATACAAATATAGATAAAAGATTCACTCATAAATTGCATCATAGACAGATTGATTCATCACATAGATAGATCATTCAACATTATTCTTTCACCAGCTTCATACATTGCATTACATCATAGACAACTTGATTCATCACATACATAGCTCATTCAAAATTGTTCTTACACAAACTTCAAACATCACATAGATAGAAAGACAGATCTAGGAACACAGAAACATAACAGCAACATCATGGGTACAGAATCATAGTCCACCTCTGCCTAGTGGCCTGAAAGGGATGGAAATATGCCCTCCTCCTTGCCCAGTAGATGATATCATCATCACTAGGGTTGGAACCAGGGGGAATGCCTCCAGGAACTGCTCTATGTCCTTGCGGTTGCGTGCTACAAGGATCATCTCAGCAAGTTGCCTTCTCGCCCTCCTCCTTGCATCTCTGCGCCTGGCTTGCCTGGGCACCTCTTCTTCTCCATCTATGACCTCTCCAGGATCCATCTCTCCCTGGATTCTAGGGTTTCTTTGGCGGCTGGGGGGTGGAGAAGGGTGGGGATGGGGGGATTGACTGCGGTTTCACTCAAGGGGTGGGCTTTATAGACTACTAATGGTTGGTGGTAGGTAGGTGGAGTAATAAAACAGCCCAGTCTAGGCCCACAATGTGTACATAATGGTTTTAGGCCCAAAAATATACTAGTTCAGCATTGCTACTTTCAGGAAAACAACCTAAAGAAATAAAACAGTTCTTCACTGCATTACTTAAGATAGATAGGTTCTTAACAGTACAATAACATAAGCCAGACTTAGCAAAGGTTCTCCACCACTCTAGTTACCATAACTTAAACAGTTCATATAGGACTGCACAAAATATACTCCTACCATCATCTTGCAAGGCCTGTTATATGTGTAGGCCACCTTACTTACTTAACCACCATTGTCCAAATCTTCAAGCCTCCAGTATGGCCTTGATTTTCTCAAGCTTTTCCTTGCTCCCATGGCCAGCATTCAGCAGATCAGCAACTACTTTCTCAAGCTCTGTCTTCTCTTGTGCAAGAAGATCCCTGTCCACCTTTATCTCTTTCATTGCCTTCCTGGTGTTGTGAATTATGTCTGCCTGGGCCTGAAGGATACACCTCTGTTCTTTTGCTAGCCTTAGCTTCTCCATCTTCATCTCCAGCTCTAGCTCTTCCTTCTGCTTCTCAAATTTCTCAGCATCCATTGCTTTCTGGTAGTCAATCTTGCCAACACCATCCTGCCAGTCAAACATCTTGCTAACATCATCAACCATTTTATGATACTCAGTGCAGAGCAGATCATAGTCCTTCTTCAACTTGGCAACATCATCCTCATATGCATGCTTGTCTTGAATCCTTCCAAGGTTTTGCTCATGGAACATTTCCCACAACTTGATGAGGCAGTTCTTAAGTACATCAGGCCAGGCAGGATCAACCCACTGAACTACACCACAATTCACACCTCCCTGTAGTTTGATCAGAGAACACATACTTCAGAAAATGCATAAATTCAGTTCTAACTTCAATTCAAAAAGAGGATTGGTACACAAGGAGGACATGTAACCATAAATTCAGTACTAAATTCAGTTCAAACAGAGTTAATGTACAAATTCAGTAACCACTGGGCATAACTGAATCCACTAGGCATAACTGAATCCACCCAGCATACTCAATTACTCACCTGAACAGGGCATCCATAGAACCTCCTCCCAGTGTTAGCACCTTCAAAAGCAACACACTTCCTAGGCTTCATATCGTGCAGAGTACACTTGGCAACTTCCTCCATGGGAGCAGCACACCAGAGTGGCTCAGGGATGGTGTCAGGTGTGTCCTACATGCAGTAAAAGGTAGATCAGAACCAATGCATCAACTAGTTCAACTTGAGTCAAGCTTTGCCTTGCTCAAGGTCAGATCAGACATCACAGTGCCATCCATACCCTAGATCAAAACTAATAGATAACCAAACCAAACGAATCCATCCATACCCTAGATCAAAACTAATAGATAACCAAACCAAACGAATCCATCCATACAAATATATAGCTCATCAACCCTCATTCCCAAATCGATTCAACCCTAATCCTAACCCTAGATAATGACAGAGAGGAGGAGGATGAGGCTTACAAAGTACTCCATGTCCATCAGGTTGCCCCCCATGCTGTCGTCGGAGCTCTCATCCCCATCATTCCAAGAAGGCATCCTGGCCGGCGACGAGGAACTGAGGTGGTCGGCGACGATGGACAGCTCGGCCAGGGGAAACAGAGCGAGGGGGGAGAGTGAGAGTGAGTGAGCGCGAGGGAGACAGAGTGAGGGGGCGGCCGTTTTGACCTGGTCGGGACGGCCCGTGCGCCCTAACGGCCATCACCCGCGCGCCGTGAGCACTGTGGCCGACAAAACCCTAACGGGCGGGCCCCACATGTCATAACCCCAGTTAAAACTTAACCGTTCGGTCACTTGGGTTTTTTGGAACAGCCAGCCACTTTTGTGGTAGTTTTTTGAAAAATTAAAAAAAGCGGTAGTTTTTCGGAACGATAGCCCGTAATATGGTAGTTTTTTGCTATTCACTTCATGAGTGCAGTAGATTTCTGGTGGCGGGGGGCGGTTGGTATCGCTCGACACACTAGGTGTTAGGTCGCGAGCGTCTCACGGAGCCGGACACCGTGCTAGCAACCAAGCGTCGCGATCGACCCAAGCTGAGCGAGAAACTGCCATGCGTCGCCCTAATTTGAGACTGCCTTGAGCTCATTTTGTAGGATGAAAGTTACTTTTCCTTTCATTTCAAGGGCATTTTGCACCTTCAAAACTCCCGCAAGTGTTCGGATTGCGTTGTCTTGACTCAGTTCGTCATTCAACCCAATCCTGCATTCGTATGCTGATCGGTCTGGACGTTCATTTTCCCGCAAAACGAAACTAAACAAAAAAAGGTTTTGCGGGAGTCTGGACATCCATAGAACGAACCAAAAGCCATCATGTATGTTTTCTCTGTCCGGATGGG
Source organism: Triticum aestivum (assembly GCF_018294505.1). Classification (NCBI taxonomy): domain Eukaryota; kingdom Viridiplantae; phylum Streptophyta; class Magnoliopsida; order Poales; family Poaceae; genus Triticum; species Triticum aestivum. Next base: position 567,392,574 of record NC_057812.1, read on the forward strand.
CCACTGATATTGCGGAAACCACACGTGATGACAGTAATTAGTGTAGCATTTGGCGGAACCTAGTAGTGCTACTTTAGGATTTGACGCAAGCATATAACGGATTTGGCGGAAGCTAGTTTGGCATGATGGCGGAAGCTCCTTTTTTTAGAAAAGGAGGATGACCCTCGACCTCTGCATCTGGGAGATGCATACGGCCATTTTATTGATTATTTTCGAGGACCTTACAAAGTAGTACAACAATATGTCTGAATTCGCCATCTTGGCAACATCTGCCACTACTTCTATCCATATGATGAAGGGGGTGCAAGTTGGGCCAAATACCCAGACCTCTTACCTAAGCCTAACATCTAAAGCCGGAGGCCCCGACCGAGCCACATACCGGGTCCGAGGCACAATCCGGTCTGACGCACTCACATGTGTCGTCGCCGCCATCTTCCACTAGTCCATCTTCAGAGCAGATTGAGGTGCCAACCTTGGCAGGATCCTCCGCCATTGACGCCATCAAGACGCCAAACGACGACCACCATCTATGCTAGTCCATCTCCAAGCAGAAGGAGCGCTACCACAGGACGAAGACCGGCGGAGAATAGGTGAAACGCTGCACACAATGCCGCCGCCAAACACCTCACACGCACCGCAAAGCGCCCACCATGCTTCCGGGAACCCAGGCGATGCCTTCAAGAAGGATCGCGATGAGGGTACGATGCCGTCGCCCGCAAGGGGAACTAGAGCTTTCGCCCAAAGGAAGATCACGGTGAAAGACGGGAGAGGACCTCGACAAGGCCTCCAAGAAGGGGACCGACGCCCAGCAAAGACGCCGCCATTGTCGTGGCCTCCGCCGATGGCCAAGGGTTTTCCCCGGTCCCGCCCCCATCCCATCCACCCAGCCAAAGACCTGGCCAGGGGAGCGCACGCAGCCGGAGAAAGAGTTGGACTTCATCGAAGCAGGCACGCCAGGTGACGGGGCACCCCGACCCACGGTAGTAGACGTCCACCGAGACCTCGCCGCCCGCACGACCGAAGTCGCGGACCACCAGCACCCACGACCGTCGCCCGCCGAAGAGGCAACGCCGTCCACACCGCCCGAGGCCGCCGCCCCGGCATCCACCCACCGCACACATCCCGTCGAAACATGGGGAACGACCCACACCACCGCCACCAGGGAGCACCACACCGCGAACATCCAAGCCGGGCAGGACGAGGCAAGGCCACGCTGGCCAGATCCGGGCGGATCCGGCGAACCCCGGCCCACCAGCCGCCAGATCGGAGCAAGGCGGCCGGATCTGATGGGCAGAGCCGTCCCCGACGACAGGCGCGGGGCGACAACGCTGGCGGCAGCCGCCGCAGAGGGCCGGCCTCGGCGGCCACTAGGGAAAAGCGGGCGGCGGCGCCCGATGCGGGGTGGGGGGGCGGCTCTCCAGAGGTCGAGGCGGGTGCGCGGGGAAGCCCCCCCCCCCCCCCCCGCCGCCTACCGCCGCGCGGGCAAGCCCGACGACGGCTGCCGGCGGCGGCGGGGAAGGAGGAGAAGGGGAGGCGGGAGACCGGCGGCGCCTAGGGTTTCGCCCCCGGGTCGCCCGAGAGCGGACGACGTGGGGAGGGGGGGGAGGGTAGTGTGTGGAATATGAATCACAGACAGGACTTCAATGGCGGAAGCTCCTAATCACTACTAATCACATAGAAATAAATGGCGGAAACTTCTTGCTTTGCTTCGCTGGATGATGGAAGCTCCTAATCAAATAGGGCACATCACGTAGCAAGATGGCGGAAGCTTCTAACGAAAGCTTTTCACATGTAATCACGCAGAAGGCTACTAATTTGACGAAAGGAGTTGGCGAAGAGTGTTTTTGCTGCTATTTTTCAAAACGGGTAAAACAAACATTTGAGGCGTACTGTTAGATGGTCGGTTCCTGTCAGGGGCGGAGCCAGGATTTAAACATAGGGGGGCGAAGAGGATCGTGCATAAAAACTAGCACAAGTATAAGTCAAACCTTGAATAACAACATATGCTTTTGCGACTAAAGCAAGCCATAATTTTATCTGTTTAAATGGAACTCAGTATGCACCAAGCTAATCTAATAAGTCAATAGACTCAGCGACCATGAATTTTGCAGCTTATTTCTTCCCAATATTGGCAATCATGGCCGAAGAACTTTACTTTAAAAATCTGTATTGCAAGTTCCTAAGCTAAAACAAAATTTATTGGCAGGTACCTTCGTTATGAAAGCATGTTTGATAATTTCATCCATGGTGAATCGTAGAAAAATTAGATAAATTAGACTTCCAGGAGATACTCTCTTACCTTATGTCCGTATAATCCATGCTTGCATTGCAAATTCCATTATCATCTCAAGATTTAGATGTTACACCATATAACCATAGATCAACGGCAAGTCATCACCCCACTAGCGATTCAGCTTAGTACTGCACGAAATAAAGATCAGATCAGGTTTGGACTTGTATTATTAATATGCCTAGCTATATGAGAATCACCAGATCAGGTTTGGACTCACGCTTGACGTGGGAGAATTGCAGTGAGAAAATAGATGCATGGTTGGATTGATCGGCCTCAGATTTGGCGGGCAGCCGATAGCGCGAATCGCTGCGCGAAGCACCCCACGCTTGGCAGCCGCACCTTTTCCAGCTCCCGACGGCGATGCTCGATGGAACCCTAGCACGGGCGAGACGATAACCAAATTGACTTGTCAGGTCGGGTCAATGTGGATAAATCAATGCATCAATTGTGGGCTGGGCTACTTTTGGGCTTGGGCCGTTCAGCAATTAGCACGTTGACCTATTTCATCGCTAATTTCCGATCGAGTAGATCTATAATAACATCAAAAAAAGTACCGTAGTCCCCGCTCGTACCTGTTGAGGGGGGCTGATCCATCGGGGGGGTCTGGCCCCTGCTCCCCCCCCCCCCCCCCCACTGGCTCCGCCCCTGGTTCCTGTATCAGTATCCGGACACCAGTTCAAACCAGTCCGCAGACAAATATGATGTTTGATTTGGGAGTCGGCATGCCCTCAATTTTTTTTCTTCTCTTTTGCGAAAATCAAGGGCATCAGTTAGATCCATGCATGATCCTATCTTTGTCAGAAGGACGAGTAGGTTTCCATGCATGGTGTTCTATAGAAAGTGATTTTTTGAAATATATTTAACCAATTTGTGTGGTGGCTTACTAATAGGATATTTTTTTGAGTGCCTACTGGGCAGACATTATATTACTAAACATGAACAAATGGTGCAGAATCAGGACTATCACATACGAGGGTGGGTTCTCCGTGCACAAGCTTGAAGGATGAACTAAACTAGACTCCCTAACTAGCCATCACAAAGGTCTTGGGATGCTTGTTGCCTTGGCCGCTTGGATAATATGAAAACACCGCAACACATGCATCTTTGACGACACCACTCCTTCACGTACTCGCCTGGTTACCGCAATACAGGAGGAAGCTCATACTTGGGCTAGAGCAGGTGCTAGAAAGCTAATCATAATCATCCCTGTAACCTGAAACTATGGGAGCTGTCCAACCCCTCTCTCTATGCTCGATCATGTCGTATGCGCCGTATACGAGGATCGCCACCACATGTACTTTTCTGTTGGGGAACGCAATAATTTAAAAAAAAAAACCCTACGCACACGCAAGATCCATCTAGTTGATGCATAGCAATGAGAGGGGAGGGTGTTGTCCACGTACCCTCGTAGACCGTAAGCGGAAGCGTTATGACAACGCGGTTGATGTAGTCGTAAGTCTTCACGATCCGACCGATCCTGGCACCGAAGGTAAGGCACCTCTGCGATCTGCACACGTTCAGCTCGGTAACGTCCCATGAACTCTAGATCCAGCTGAGGTCGAGGGAGAGTTTCATCAGCACGACGGCGTGATGACTGTGATGATGAAGTTACCGACGCAGAGCTTCGCCTAAACTCTACAACGATATGACTGAGATGGAAATCTGTGGAGGGGGGCACCGCACACGGCTAAACAATCAACTTGTGTGTTCTAGGATGCCTCCTCCCCACATATATAAAGGAGGGAGGGGAGCCTGGACGACCCTCCTTGGCGCGCCCCCAAGAGGGGAATCCTACTAGGACTCCAAGTCCTAGTAGGTTTCCAACAAAAGGGAGAGAGGGGAAGGGAAGGAGAGGGATAGGGGAAAGGAAAAGGGGGCGCCACCCCCCTTCCTAGTCCAATTCGGACTCAAGGGGGAGGGGACGCGTAGCCTGCCCTGGCCGCCCCTCTCTCTCTCCACTAAGGTCCATCGAGGCCCATTAGTTTTCCTGGGGTTTTCGATAACCCTCCTGCACTCTGGTTTTATTCGAAACTTCTCTGGAAAACTTCCGGTGTCCGAACATATCCGTCTAATATATCAATCTTTATGTCTCGACCATTTCGAGACTCCTCGCCATATCTGTGATCATATCTGGGACTCCGAACTACCTTCGGTACATCAAAACACATAAAATCATAGTACCGATTGTCACCGGACGTTAAGCGTGCGGACCCTACGGGTTCGAAAACTATGTAGACATGACCGAGACTCACTTCTGGTCAATAACCAATAGCAGAACCTGGATGCTCATATTGGTTCCTACATATTCTACGAAGATCTTTATCGGTCAAACCGCATAACAACATATGTTGTTCCCTTTGTCATCGGTATGTTACTTACCCGAGATTCGATCGTCGGTATCTCAATACCTAGTTCAATCTCGTTACCGGCAAGTCTCTTTACTCGTTTCGTAATGCAACATCCCACAACTAACTCATTAGTCACATTGCTTGCAAGGCTTATAGTGATGTGCATTACCGAGAGGGCCCAGAGATACCTCTCCGATACACGGAATGACAAATCCTAATCTCGATCTATGCCAACTCAACAAACATCATCGGAGACACCTGTAGAGCATCTTTATAGTCACCCGGTTACGTTGTGACGTTTGATAGCACACGAAGTGTTCCTCCAGTGTTCGGGAGTTGCATAATCTCATAGTCATAGGAACATGTATAAGTTATGAAGAAATCAATAGCAACAAACTATACGATCATCGTGCTAAGCTAACGGATGGGTCAAGTCAATCACATCATTCTCTAATGATGTGATCCCGTTCATCAAATGACAACTCTTGTTCATGGCTAGGAAACTTAATCATCTTTGATTAACGAGCTAGTCAAGTAGAGGCATACTAGTGACACTCTGTTTGTCTATGTATTCACACATGTACTAAGTTTCTGGTTAATACAATTCTAGCATGAATAATAAATATTCATCATGATATAAGGAAATATAAATAATAACTTTATTATTGCCTCTAGGGCATATTTCCTTCATTTTCCACCCTCTGTCAATGGAGCGATACACATCACGTGTATTCGTGAAAGAAGAATTGCAAGCTTATTGGGTACCGGCGAAGGGGGGGGGGCAAGGAGGGCAATGATCGACGAGATATCAAAGACCTATGTACAACACCTTTAGCGCCAAGTAACACTATAGTGCTCGCACACACTACCTTCTGGGCCGCGACCGATGGCTCGTTTCACTCATTGGTTTTGCTCGCTCCATCGATTATGCACGGTTATTTTACGGTTGTTTTTTCTGTGCTGCTACTTTGCTGATTCAGAAGATAAAACCGAATTTTGCTTTTCTTTTCAAAAATTGCTGAGTTAGCAAAATGTGAAAAATGACAAAATAGTCATAATTTTGGGAAAAATTGTGAATTTTAAAAAGTTCACAAGTTCATGAATTTGGAAAAATTGTTCATGATATTTTAAAAGGTTCACAGATTTGAAAAAAGTTTGAGGATTTACAATTGTTCGGGCATATGAAAAAAATTCACATATTTTAAAATAAAAAACAAAATGAAAAAGAAAAGGGAGAATGAAAACGAAGAACGAAAAATAAACCCAATAGAAAACTCACCAAGTAAATAAAGTAAAAAAACCACAGAGAAAATCAGCCCAAAGAATGAACCTTCTTGATGATTTTCAAAACTGGTCAGCGATGGTCTATTATGTGGGCCAGCCTATTTAGGAATCTATCTATCTATCTACTATCTACCCCTATAAAAGGAAGAGAGGGCGGAGAACCAAACAATCAGATCCATTCATCAATAAGATCTAATGGTCCTTAATCTTTCGATGTTTGACGCAACAAACCACGCATCCAGTGTTTAACACTTCAAGCCATCCATCGATAAAACTGCCCCGCTGTTCAGAAAAAACAAACAACGCACGCCTCCACGTCCTCTGGCACGACCTCGACCTCTCGCCCCTGCTCCTCCTCCCCCGCCGTTCGCCCTCTGCCCGTTCCTCGCCGCACCTCCCGAGCCTCCCGCCGCTCCTCCATTCCTCCGGAGCCGCCTGCCACGCCCTTCGCCGCGGGATCCCCTTCGTCGCGAGAGCCGCCGTCGAGCCCGTCCATCGCGCCCGAGCCGCCCCGGAGCCGCCCTTCGCCGTGGCCCGCAGGTCGCCGAGCCGCCCTTCGACGCGGCCCGCAGGTTCCCCAGCCGCCGCCCTGGAGCCACCCTTCGCCGCAAGTCGCCGCCGCCGGAGCCGCCCTTCGCCACATGTCTCCTCCCTTCTAGCCGCCCTGCCCTCACCGCTCTTGTCTTCAAGCCCAAGGTCCTTTCTTCAACCCACCGATTCGTTTTCTGCATTATGAATTGTTCCCGTCTAACATCTACGCGATCCAATTACAATAGAAGCATAAATCCCTATATATATGCATATGAAATTTCAGAGTCCCCAAAGCTGATTAGAGAGAGAGAGAGAGATTAACACTTATAGAGATTGATCGACTTAGGACATACCCCCATCTCTCCCATGCCCTCTTTCTCTCACTTGTTTTTTCCTCTCTTAACTGCATCATTGAAGGAGGCTAGGACCGAGTGCAGGCCTGCGACCAGGATCAACAGCAGGAGACAACGTTACATTGTGGCTGTTATTAATACAACTTTGACCAAAGGGTTTATTGTTTTTTGGCAGATGGGCACTTGTTCACCTTTGTTGTAGCGTGGAGACTTGTTCCAGATATTTAAATGTCTTTTTACGTATCCTTTGTTTGTTCTCAATTTGGATGCTTTCATGCAGATCAAGTTATTATTGAGGACAAATGAAGGGGTGCATTGCAATCTAGATTTGACTAAATGTGTGGCACAATCTGTTGACAAACACATTTACGTTTAAGTATGTGTAGTATGCTTCAGGTAATTAACCACAACATTTGTTTCGTCAATTATTTCCTTTTCATTCAGTGAATGTCCTTTTGTTAAAAAGCGTGAGTTGAATGTGTAAGTACGGAAAAGGTTCTCCCATTGGGTTGCCACTACAACGAAATAAACATGTAAATGACTGTTAAACATACTCTATTTTTGTAATTCAAAGGCAATGTTTCTGCCGGTCTCTTGAAAGAAATAAAAGAAATGCAGCCTTTATAACTGAATCTCTACATTCATTTTTGGAGATCAGAGAGCTATATATTAACTAGTTATTATGTTGCACACTGCATTCAATTTAGTGAGCTTGTTATTTTTCTGATCGGATTCAGTGGTAATGGAATTGGGTGGTGAAGAAAACTAGCAAGCTGCATAGGAGAAATTCATATGTGCACCCGCATGAATAATAATTTTCCAAATGTCAAATAGTTCTAGAAAAAATATACATATAAATATCTGAATCATCTGTGTCTTTGTAAAATTAGTGGAAAAATGATTTGGAAGGATGAGGTTGCTTTAGTCTTGACCACGAAGTGCTCTCTGGTAGCGCTGTCGCGGCCAGTCGGCCACTCGCTCTCCAAATCCTGCAGCTGTGCATGGGTCCGATGGACAGGCATGGCGGCTCAAACCTGCGGGCTCCACGATCACCACGGCGCTGCCTCATGGCCTTGCCGCTGGCACTCACCGAACCCTCACCGGATTGTCGACCCCACAACTAACCATCACCCTCATCTCATTAGTTGGCTTCCCCCTACTGGATCTGAATTTTTTTGGTTGGTTTGCAAAGTGCAGATGTGTGACCTCCTCTATGATGAAGGCATCGAGGAGATGAACTTTTGCTTCTCAAGCTTTGATTTAGTTGAGATGTTTAAGCAATATTGGTCACTTCCAAGTAAATTTTATGATGATGTGATATATGTCTACTAATTTCCATTTTTTCCCCTTTGTGTTCAGGTATCTATACTAAAGGTTGCAGTACAACACTAGTTGGTTACAATTTTGTAGATTTCCTTTTACCCTTAGTTTGTGCTCCCTCCGATCCAAATATAAGTGCCGCAGCTTTGAACTAAGGTGTTCAACCTTAGTTCAAAACTGCGACACTTATTATGGATCGGAGGAAGTAGTAAATGCCCATTAGTATAGTCCCTTAAGGCCTAAAAAGTAGCATAGGATATGGGAGCAAAAGGTTCAATGAAAACTTTTAAAACCTGAGGTGCAAGTATATTTTGTAGGCTTGTGGATTGTGGTGCATGTTCACATGTACGAGCTAGAACTTCCTTTGTGTTGGCGGAAGTGTTAGCCTGCCATTATCAGTTGAGTATAGGGCCTGACCAGCGTTTTGGTCTTTCATTTACTTTTTACCAACTCAAGTAAAATGTTTGAAATCTTATATCGACCACATCACTAGAATTTGGTTGGACTATGGTTGCATGTTTAAGTCGAAAGAGGGATCGACCTTCAACGTTACCTCGTCAGGTTGTTTAGTTCCAACGAGGTCTAAATCCATTCCCCCATCTTGTGCCGATTGCCTTCTTAGTACTAATGTTTCCCCTTAGTGACATTGTCTATTTGGTGTCCTTTTTTGTATAAAATTACTTTATGATGTTCATCCTGCTAAGCTGCAGGGGTAATAGTGCTTCCAGTATTTGTAATTTTGAAAGTGCTTCCAGTAACCATCTCCGCTCTACAATAATAGTGCTTCCAGTCATGGATCAGATGGCTTAGTATGTGACAGAGGCTCTTTGCTCCAATCAATCAGTGGGAGATCAAATAGCTTAAGCTTGCTGTACACAATGCAATGTAACTAGAATGGTCTTTATCTTTTAATCAGTTTCCCGGTTATATTTCTTCTAGAATTTAGTTTGTTTACTTTGTGATTTATTGGCATTTTGTTAGATGATACATGCTTCTAACTACAATACAGATCAGGTCCAAAATCAGGATACATGACAGCTGCAAAGCAAATATATCAAAGTTGCTCGGGTGGATCTATTGTGGTTCAAGCTCCTCAGGTGGATCTAATCAAGACAACTTATTGACCGTCTTCCATTTCAACTGCAGCAATATGGGGTGGCGCATGTGGAGTAGGAGGGTAGAAGAGAAGATGGAGAAGGTGGTTATTCTGGCCTTACGTTGAGTGTTGAATCTGGGATATATGAAAATACTTGAGTTGAAGAAGATCCGGTACTGGATATAAATGATTGAGGAGACGCATGACTTAAATAAAAAGAGTTGTGAGAATATGAAATAAGAAAATTACTGTTTCTGATTGAGTCTTAATCTAAAGACGACATTTCTATGACGCTTGCATTCACAAATTGAAGAAACTGCTGCCGAACACCTTTGTTGGTTGCAATTATCCTACAAACATCATCATTTCAGAAGTAGCAGCATAAAATTTATTCTTAAAAAACATATTAATTCCATGTAAAAACATATTTTTATTCCATGGCAACGCACGGGCAGCCATTTGTGTCGGAAGATAGCATCAATCATGCATCTCTTCTGGTCAATGAGACTGATAGTGGGTCTTGATTGCCATTTGTGTCGATTCATATTCATACTTGTGTTTTGGGAGTTTATTGCCTGCATAACAATAAAAGTATTGGACGAGACGAGGCAAGCATGTATTTTGCTTGCATGGTCGCTTCAGCCTTAGCATCTGTAGCGCATGTAGCCAAAGTAACTGTGGCTGTACTACTATTGTAGAGCAGAGCTGGTTGTCTTGAGCTTAATATGAGATCCAAGTCTCGTAGAGAGGGGTCGATGATAAGAAGCATTTGTGGTACATCGTACTTGTGGTCCTCTCTTGAGAGAGCTATATGTTGCTTTAGAAGAAAGAAAAATAGAGTGTACAGATTGATCAAACTCAACTTAAGCCACCATATTGTAATTGTTACTTTTGAAGAATGTTACATTGATTGTTTTTTGTTGTTGTCATTTTCTTACACTAGCATCAAGAACTATAAGCATATGGTAGTATTTGATCGGGAGTAGACGTATCTCTGAAAAACGTATTAGTTGAGACGTGTGTTGCACGTGCAAGCTTATTAGTCTTATGAAGGAATCCGGTGTGTGTTCTGTACTGAAAGATCCATAGTCGACACCCTAAGCATTACCAAACAAGAACAAATCATCGAGAATCAAGTTTGTCGTAAGCTTAGTGGGTACTAGCGGAGACCCGCGGGGGGGGGGGGGGGGGGGGGGGGGAGGGGTGTTGTGCAAACGATCGATGAGATATCAGAGACCTCATGTACATTGCCTTTAGCGTCACGTAAAGCAATACTGCCCACGCGCACTACTTCTTGAGCCGCGGCCAATAGCTCATTTCGCCCACAGGCTTTGCTCGCTCCATTGATTACGCGTATTTTTCACAATCATTTTCCGTGCTACTACTTTGCTGGTTTAGAAAATAAAACCGTTTTCTGTCTTTAAGAAAATGAATCGCGGAACTGAAAAATTACCAAATGGTCACAAATTGGAAAAAAACTGTTTGCGTGCCTAATGAAAATTGTAATTTAAAAAATTCATGAAATTCTTAAAGCTCATGAATTCAAGAAAGTTCATGAATTTGAAAATTTGGATGAATTCAAAAAATTGTGAATTTTAAAAGTTCATATAATTAAAAAGCTCATGAATTGACAAAGAATGTTAGATTTTAAAAAGTTCAAAAATTTGGGAAAAATTGAGAATTTAAAAATTGTTTTGGCATATGAAAAAACTGCCTGTATTTGACAAAGTTCGTGTCTTTTTAACTGAAAACAAAACATACAAAAAAAGGAAAAGAAAAAAAACAAAACCAATAGAAAACCAAACAGGTAAACAAAGTAAGAAAAACACATAGAAAACCGGCCCAGCAAAATGAACCTGCTAGATGATTACCAAAACTGGTGACTATTATGTGGGCTGACCCATCTAGGAATCTTGTGAAGGAATTGGGTGTGCGATGTGTACCGAAAGAGCCTTAGTTGGCGCCTTAAGCGCTGAATAGGATTCCTGGAGCAAAATCACTAATTAAGGTGTACCCTTTGCAAATGTCACTCTCACATTCTCTGATGTTGACAAGTGACGAACTGCATGTACGCACTTGTTGCAACATGAGAGTTTATATCTTATTTTTCGTAGACTCATTTTGTCAAAACGTTTCATCTCTTGAACCGTGCATCCAAGTCATGAGTCGTTTTTACCGTCGAATTTTTCGTGTCGAGATCTTCGAAACTAGATCAGATGTTAATAGATTGAAAGTGTTCTTTCAAAATTAAATGAGAATAAAGAAACAAAAATAAAAAAATAAAAAGAACATAAACTGGGAAAAAGACCGAAAACCACAAACAAAAGCGCACAACTGTGCCTTTTCACCTTTTTCTGAGAGCACAGTTGTGCCTTTTCCTTTTTGAACCATGAAAAGCATTGTTTTTTTCGGAAAACACATCTCTCATAGAAGCACAATTGTGTTTATTTCTTTTCGAGAAATATTGTGACAAACTCTCTTGGTACATGGGCAAATAAATTTTCCCGGCACTTGGAAACCACTAATATATGTCCCTTGTGTGGTCTGGAATGCGAGGATGGATTTTGCAAAGGTACCTGCGGCTGCATAACAAGGTGGAGCTCTCAGCCCTCTGGCATGGGTAAGCACTCCTATGCCCTTCAGTATGATTTGAAGTGTTTGGCACTAGGTTACTCGTGATTAGCCATCGATGTTGTGTTGTTGCAACGAAACACTATTGTTGATTAATGAAAGACAAGCATTCCTGGAATAACTCTTGGGTATATAGGTTAACCTATATACCTCATGAGTGACGTCCAAATCATGTGAAATAAAAATGATGGTTTAGATGATAAATAATAACTACTATTGTTGTTTTGTAATCAACTTGCCACTTTGTAACATAAGCATTTTGTTTCACAGGTTTCTTTGGTGGTGGGAGCTGCAAAGGAAGTTTGAGCTGTAGAGGTGAAGTTGATGATTAAAAGGGTCTCTACAATGTTGTATATTTGTTGATGTAATCTGCTTATTGAGGGCATGTGAAGTGATGTTAGATGTATTCTTGGGCACATATTAGAAGGCCTTTACTCAGTGAAATAATTGAATAGAAATTTATGAAATGGTCCAAATTATGGGCATGTTCGATGGAAATTAGTTGTGTTGTGAATGATTGATTATGTGTGGTAGGTCGTACTGTACCTGGTTGGATGAATATCATGGGCTTTATTAAAATAATTGCACTAAACTGCCACACTAAAATAAATGAAAAATGGACTAATGGGCCTGGCTGGACATAAATAGCAAGGCAGTATGCCACGTCAGATGTACACTAGCACCACATAGATGCCATGTGAGGTCCATATATTGGTACAATGTCGTGTAAATCCATGACAGACTAGTCTGTCACGGAGGACCGGGCATGGGGCGGGCCTGGGCTGATCGGTGACGGCTAGGGCCCGTCATGATCGTGCAGTTGTCAAATTATGACGCGATATACATGAAGGATTTTAAATCCGTCACACACCTTCCTCCTTGACGGTTTTGCACTGTTTTGTGACAGACTGAATCCGTCATGGATTAACAAGATTCTTGTAGTTTAGGGCGCGCCAAGAGCAGCACTAAACCGACCATCGATTGCAAGATGGAGCATGCCACCACAAGGATGGCTCAAGCTAAACGTCAACGACGCGTTTCTAGCACAAGCAGGAAAAACGATGGCGCCGGTATGGTACTCAGGAACAGCTTGGAAGGCATCATCTCCACGTATTGCCGACATTTATTCACATGCGATAATGCTCTTGCTGTAGAACTCGAAGCTTGTAGAGAGGGAATTGCGTTAGCCTTGGAGTGGAGCTCCCTATCGTTTATTCTTGAGACGGACAGTATCAGAGCAGGTGCAATGATTTTCAAACCAATGGGGAACAAATCACAACATGCCTCTAACATTTAGGAGATCGCCGTCATGATGAGTGAAGGTCGAGTGGTAGTGGTTAAAGCTATTAAGAGAGTATGTAATTATGTTAGCCACCACTCAGCCCAGATGGGTAGACATGAGGTTAAGTCGGCCGTTTGGTTACGATCAGACACTGAGAGGGTTATAAATTTGTGTGAACTGGATATCAACGATCCATGTTAATTAATATACAACCCTTCTCCCTCGCAAAAGAAAAAGAAATATAGTTGTGCTTCTCGTTTTTTTAGGGATAGTTGTGCTTACCGTGGAAGCATAAGCTTTGTTTTTTGTTTTTTCAGTTTTGCTAAAGCACATCTAGATGTGCCATAAGTATTGCACATTTAAGTCATATGTCATTGATCGTACATTGAGATTCGTGTGAATATTTTCTTTCTCTTTTTTCTTTTTCTCTTTATGCTTGATTCACTCACTTAGATGTGCAATAACTAAAGCACATCTAGATGTGCCCTAGACACACCCTTTGTTTTTCTTAGCAAAGCATAAGCTTTTTTTTTTGAGGTGAAGCACAAGCTTTTCTTTTGAGGGATAGCAAGCGTGCCAGCCCTCCTCACCGATGGGCTGCCAGCCCATGTAGCGAAGGAGGAGCTGTGGACCTGGCGTAGTGGCGTGTGCGCAGTGCGCCCTTCGATACCAAGCGCTGAAGCCGCAGTTGATCCGAACGGGCCCAAAAGTCACCAACAGCTCAACTCCTCCCACGAGTTCCCGGATCCCTGTCGTCGGCGAGCCGGCAATGGCCGACGACGTCCGCGAGCTCCTTCTCTCGACCACCGCCGACGCCGACCCCTCCACCCCGCTATCCGCGCCCGACCTCCGCCTCCTCATCGACCACCTCCGCCACCGCTCCGACCGCCTGCACGCCTCCGCCCTCTCCTTCGCCTCCTCCAACCGCGAGCCGCTCGCCTCCGCGCTCCTCCGAGCCGCCAGCTCCGCGGCCTCGTCAGCGTCCCTCCAGTCCTCCCTCCAGTCGGCGCTCTCCCCGCTCTCCTCCTCCCCGGACCTGTCCGACCTCAGGTCCCTCTCCGATCGCCTCGTAGCGGCCCGCCGCGAGCTCCGCGAGCGCCAGGAGCACCTCGCTGCCGCATCCTCCGTAGCTTCTCTCTCTGCGCGGCTTCGCGCCGCTCGCGCCTCAGCCAACCCCCTTGATGCTGCCGCTGCCGCCGCCGAGCTCAAGCCCCTCCTGGTGAACCCCGAGGGATCTGGATCCGGTGGGGACGAGCCAGTCGTGTTTGGGCTTCTTCGGGGTGAATGGGAGCAGCTCGTAGACGAGGTGAGGGGTGTGCTGATTTGAGGTGCCTTTTGCATGCTAGGATTTGTGTTTGTGCTAACTGCTGTGCTGGTTGTTTCCGATGACGATGCAGCTGCAAGTAGGACTTTCGAAGAATGTGGAGGAGTGCGTGGAGTTTGCACCGGAGGGAGGGAAGGTAGTGGTGAGGGCTGGACCGAGCGGCAGTTCAAGTGGAACACCCGGTGTTGAGCTTCGTGTGGCGCTGCAGGCATTGGAAGTAAGGTTTACTTGTCTTCAGTCTACAATTTTGGAAGACAGTGGACTTTTTAGTTAGTCTGTACGGACATTTTTCTTATGATCGTTAAATAGTGTACAAAACTATCGCCAAGGGTATCATCGGCCAAGGTGCATTAAAGGATATGGTGGACACTTTTGGGGTCCTGATATAGTGATATATCACATTCAGCAGCTAAAGGCCCTTGCAGCTTTTAAAATATGCTTACCCCATGAGTTACGTTCTTCCTATGTGCCATCACAAGTTTATCATTTGGCCTTCTCATACCCCACCAAAGATTAGTTGCTAATTCTTCGCTGCACTGAACTATTTTCTATTTTTTTGCTGTCTTCTTAAGAATCCATAGAACATTGTGATTGGCCATATGTTACATATTACTAGACCAAACAAACCAAACCAGTTTATTCCATGCAGGGGGTGCTTCTCTATATGTATTAGGAAGCTCTATCAAATTCTCCGGTTGTTATTATCTCTACCAATAAATGGTTCAGTGAGCTTGGTCAAATGCCTTCGTACAAACGCTTGGGTAATAAATGAACCACTTTCTCATACCTTTGTGTTGTTGGATATGCAGATAATCGATTCTCTAGACTATGGGATGGCAAAAGTCGCAGATTTGATGGTAAAGCATGTTTTTATTCCAGCAATCAGCAACATATCTGTCACAGTTTCTGTAGAAGTGCTTGAGAAAAGTGGCTCCACATACCCAGCATCAGTCTTGAGTATAGTCCCCTCAGAGGAACTACAGGTGAGCGCTACGTAGTGTTTACTGGTTCATCAGAGCTGTCTCTTCTGAACTATCTTTGTATATATTGGTTATGTTTTGTTTTCGAAGTACTCTTTGGTTCAAAGGATTTTCGAAGATTCTAGTCCTTAAAGAATTTTCAATATCTGAATTGTTTGATTTGTTGAATTGAAATCCATATGATTTTTCCCTAGAATTTCCCATGCACTACATATCATAGGAAATTTCCATTCACTCCAATCTCTTGGGAAGATTCCTATGTTTTTCTGGGGTAAGCAATCGCCCTTTGGTGAAAATTCTTGCAGCGTTCAATCTTATATGGGATTCAAAAATGCATGGGATTGCACTCCTATGTTTTCCCTACTCATGCGTTCTTTTAATTCTGTGAACCAACGAGGCTTGTATCTGCTTTATTCCCAGTCGTTTACTGATTATAATTCCAAGTTATTGCCGCAATATGAATGCTAAATAAGAGCTCAGTTGAAGATGCCATTTCTAACAGCACTAAGCTGTTGTCTTTTTGCGGAGTAGGTAAAATTATGTCTTTGCACATCTAGAATTATGAGCCGTCAAGTAATCAATATGATTTCATGACAAAACACTGCCATGTAAGCTTAATTCTTGTTTTATTTTTGGGTTGTTTTGGGTAATCATGTAACTGCTTTGTTATTATTCAAGGGCTACAAAGATGGTTCAGTCCTTTACTCAAGAATAATTGATGTCATCAAGTTTGCTCGCAAGTTCATTTGTGTGGAAAATATCACATGGATGCAGTCCTTTGCAAAGTTAACCTGGTCAAGAATTTCTGATCTGGTTATCACACATTTTCTCTCTAAGGTATGCTTATATTTATCCTATATACCTAAGAGAGTGATCCCCACTACTTCTAATTATCTCAACATGTGTGCTTCCGCATCATCAAAATTGCTGTAGCTGTTAGATTTACTAGGTTGATCCACTAGCATCCGTCTGATCTACTCATGAGAATCCTCTACCATTCAACATGCATTAGAGCATTCTAAGTGAGTTTTATATCACATTGCATTTAATTGTGACATGCATAACTTTTCATGGTAAGATATATTTTTTGCTTATGCAGAGATTTCTCACATAGTTTAAATTGTAATGACTGAATTAGTATTCTACACAATATTTAGAAACTCTATATCCAATTCCGCAGCAACGCGCGGGGTATCGTCTAGTTTAACAAATAAAAGTTTGACAATTGTTAATTTGCTGTTTTTCTTCTTGCGAGCAGCCCTTCAGCTGACACACATGCTTGTCTCTATTTGATCCTCTTTGTTCAGTGCCCATTGAACTGGCAATATTTCTTGTATTTCATCAACTATAGTTCATTTATTGACTTGTGAGTTGTGACTGGGTTGTTTGAGGAAAACAGTTTACTATCAACACTGACCACTTCTCCCTTGTATATATGATGAGAACTTGACAAGACAAGAATAGTACGCTAGAATTACTACAACACATAATTCCCCTCTAATTTCTATGTCTCGGTATAAGTATAAACTGATCACAAAGATGAGAATGTGACGACAGATTGAATTTTTCGTCCCATGCTGAAAACAATTTGGAATTTCATCATAAAAATGGAAATGATCAGACTGGACTGATCTAATTGTCATTACAGCTTCTAAGCAACTCAGCTTCCTTGCTTCAGTTGTCTTGTTTGTGCGCATGTGCTTGGTAATCTCTGTTTGTAGAAGGAAACAGATGCCACCAGATTTATTCTATAATGACAATGATTCCCAAAAATAGTGCTGTTATATACGTCATAATAACTGGTCTGGTCATTTTGTTATGTTTTCAGGCTGTTCCGGATGAGGCGTCCAAGCTGATTGAGTTCCAAGATGTTATAAGGAGTACAACTGAATTTGAGAATACTCTTAGGGGTATGATGTTTATTTCGCCTGACAGAAAGGATGGCAAGTTAACCCAATTTGTTGATGATGTTGAAGTTCATTTTGCTGTAAGGAAGAGAAATGAGATCTTAGTGAAAGCAAGATACATTCTTGTACAATATGACTACAAAAATCCTCTTGTGAGTACCAAAATTTATGTTTTGCCATTGGAAAATTACTTAGCAGGATAATGTGGGATTCATTGTAGTGAAGTGCTTGCTATTGCAGGCATCAGATGACCATGGAGATTCTGTTGTTGATTTACTTTTCCAGCCAGAGAAGTGTTTTATATCTAAATCAGCACTTCAGTTAATGAAATTGGTCCATGGAGCCCTCAAGGTATGCCTGCCTCTACAGTCGTGACTCGCTGGATCTATTAGCATAACTGCTTGTTGCTTGTACTACTGTAACATGTCATTATCGTTTCTCATCATAACCACCTTTCTTTTGCAAATACCGCCTCCCACTTTTCAGTATTTGCATGTTGTAAAATTTCTCAATCATTTGATGTACCCATTTCTGTTGTTGTATAATCAGTGCAGGATGCTTGTTTGTCGTCCGCAAGAGTCGCAAAGGAGTTTTGCTGTGCTGCTAGGGATGCCTTGCTCTTGTATAAGGCTATTGTGCCAGTTCAGGTTTGTGCATGTACTAACTTTGCATGATAATTTGGTATTGTGTCATGAGATTTATATTTGAACCAAATCTCTAGTGATGGCAATGTATGTCATGCAATCATGTGTCTGGGAGCATCTAGGATATTCCTGAGAGCATTATTAAGTTGTGCATTTTATTTAGACGTGCTAACTAGTAGCCAAATGCAATGTATTTTATTACAATTTTGCAATAGTTCCGCTATTCTTCAGATTTCAGATAACTAGTTCTTTACATTGTGTTGTTGCAGCGGTCGGGTGTACTTGGTATCATCTTGATATTAACATATTATTACCCTTTTTTGAAAAAATGAAATTCTGATGATGAACATATAATCAGGTGCATAAAATCCACATTATTTCAACAGAGGCATCCTTAGAATACTATTAGAAGCAGGTGCTGTTCCTTTCTAGGGTTTATCTGTTGGTTGTTTATTCTTTATCTGTTGGTTGTTTATTCGCTTGTGGCCCTTCCGTATTGCTGTTTTTCTGGTTTTGGTTGGGGTGACCATGCTGCGGGATCCATTGTAAGCGTAGACATGGTTGAAGAGCCCACACTTCCACACGCGGACAGCTGTCACCAGCTTTGGCCAGTAGATACAACTGGTTTGACTCAACAAACACTATATACAGATGACTTTGCTCTACCTTGGTTGTGCCATTTAGTCTTCGTGTTGTGTCCTCTTCCATAAAGATCCAGGCGCCCCTGGTTCTTAGGTCTGAGGCGATGGTGTCCTCTCTGCACTCTGATGCGTCTGACAACCCACCAGCGGCAAGAGGGCAGCGCCACTATTTTAGACACCGTTCTGGAGTTAACCTCAAATGCTAGCATAGCAGTGAGAGGAAACATAGACATCACTCTACACGCGCAGCCCACAGCGCCAGTCTCTCCCCCACCCCAATCTGCAATGCAGCAGCACAGTGGCATGTGAGCCAGAACACCCTGAACGAATGCTCACAATTAACCGAGGTGTAGGCCAAGGCGGTAAAAAATGTTGTTAGGTCGATGATGCATGGGGCCCACAATGAACCCACAGCCCGGCTGAGAGCTCCCTATTTCTAGGAAGCTTACAATTGAAGATATGTGATGATTCCCTTTTTTTTATCTGCTGAGAGTATTTTGGATCAAGGATCTGTATTTATGTTATATTTAGTTTTAGTGAAAGGTGGACTTACGGGAAATAACATTTGCCTTAGACTATATCGTTTGATGATTTCCCTTAGCATGCGTGGTTTACTTAAACTATAAATTACACCTTTAATCATGGGATTGCAAGACCTAATTCTTATTTTTACCGCAATGCTGCACCAGTAGGGGTGTTCCTGATGTACTTAGTCGATGTAAACTATTTCATACATCATGTGCCTGTTGTGCTCTTATGCGATAGCACTTATGAGATCTTACATTCTTACTCAATGTGCTCTTATGGTTTCAAATATTTTAGATAAACTTACTGCAGTAATTCTGTCATTGATTTGCATTATGAAGTTGTCCTATTACGAGATCACACTGTATTCTACTCTTCAGTTATTTGTTTTCGTTACTGTCATTTTACTTAATACCATTGTGATTAAATTTAGTGTTTTTTTTTAAAGCTAGAGAAGCAACTCAATAGTATCAGTCCGGTGGCTGCCATCCTTCACAATGACTTCTACCATTTATCCCAAGAAATTCTTGGTCTTGCATTTGAGGTTTGTATGTCCTGCTATTTGCTCTTTACTATCATTTATCTCAGTTGCTGATTAACGTGAAAATGATTGCCTCCCATGTGCATGCTTAGGGTCTGTCTGGTCAGCCTAAGCTTAGGCATGCCACAAATTGTTCGGTGGGTGTTTGGTTGGTTACCATAGCTGTGGCTGGTAACCCACGCATTATAGATTTTCAGCTTTTTGCCACAAGTGTGTTGGTGATTTGTTTTAGCAACACTTCGCCTAACCTTAGTTGTGGCTAGGTTAACCTCAAACCAAACAGCCCCCTTTTGTTCTCTATACTAACTTTATCTTCAAAATCTCTTTATGTGGTCGTTTAAAAAAAAACTGTTCGATGAGAGAATTCAGATTTGTGTTTTTGCATCCTAGATTAATGTTCCATTATGATTCACCTAAATTTTAAAACCAACTGTACTTATGTTTAGATATCTGATAGAAAATTTCTTCTTTGGAGCTATCTGCATGTCTTTAAGGCGGCAATGCGTTTTCCTAACCTTTCTTGATGCTTTTGTCCAGTACCGTGCAGATTTTCCTAGTGGTCAACAAAAACTAGTTGTTTTTGTGGATTTAGCTCCAATCTTCTCCCAGATGGCAGATGGTATACTGAGAAGACAAATACAGTTTGCAACGGCTAACTTAAGCGAGGTATTTCCCTATACCTTTTATGGCATCCTTGAAGGGATAAAATGATCATTGGTGAAAACTGTGGAATTCACATCATTTATTTCTGGTCGTAAGTAGTCAAGCCGATTTCAAGTTTGTCACATTATTTTTCAGGCTATAGATGGCGCTGATGGTTTTCAGAACACGCACCAATCTCAGCATTGTGAATCAGCAAAATTTAGTATTGAGCAGGTATGTCTTGTTGCCAAAGAATATGAGCTGTGCCTAGAAGAAATATGGCAAAGAGAAGTCTACTATAATTTCTCTTGATATATTATTCAGGACCTTCAATTTGTTTGTATTATTTATATAGTGCCAAAATCCTCAACAGTGATAAATTATAGATTGTCAACTAATGATATATATTGACCTCCTTCCAGGTGGTGTTCATTTTAGAGAAGATACACATTATGTGGGAATCGGTACTGCCTAGGTCAATTTATAGGAGAAGTATGTTTCATGTCCTTGGACCTGTCTTTTCTAGAATTACAAAGGACATGCTTCTGATAGATGACATGGCAGCAGAGGAGACCTTGCAGGTAATAATATTCTGCTTGAAAGGTTTGATCTGATCACTATCGATGTTTATTAATATGTGATACACTTCCAGCTGCAAGGCCTTATACATTTGGCTCTTGAAAACCTCTCCTCACTATTTCTGTCCCTGGTTGAGAATGATGATGATAAGTTCTTGGATCATCATACCTGGGTCCAGCTGGATGAGAGTATACCATCGTTGAAGAAGTTCCGAAAACTAGCAGGTAATTTTCTCTCAGTTTTGAACTTATTTAACATGTCACACTATTATCTTTGCTCCAATAATACTGAAAAACGTTGATGCTGCTCAGAGTTGCTTGATATGTCGTTGAAGTCCATCACAGCTGCTTGGGAAAGCGGGGAGCTAGCTAACTGTGGTTTCACATCATCTGAGGTGAGCAAGTTCCCCCTTTCCTTTTTCTTTTTACCTTTAAATGGAGTTTTGATAGTGCTCGGTCATCTGTTTTTCTTTTTTGAGGGACGGTCATCTGTTGTTGGTACAACCTGTTACTGTTATACCAGCCATCATATTGTTGTGCATGCTGTTCTTTGGTGTGTATCCTACTTGCTAAGTTAATACTTATCAAAATGTAAGATGTTTTTTGGTTTTGCATAGGGCATAAAAAACACCTTACATTTTTTTTGGAGGGAGTACTATTTTAGCACATTTTAGAGGCCTACTGGTAAACAACACGACGAGGAACTAAATTAAGCTTTTAGAGTAAGTGGTTACATGAATGAGATGGAAGGCTTGCTATCAGGATAATTTTTTTTAAATGGACAATATCATGTGAAAGCTGTGGTCAACCTTGGCAGAACAACGTGCACTTTTGTCTCTGTTACAGCCACTAGGTAGTTTATTTGCTTCAAAGCTCTCGAAAATAATTATAACCAACATAACAGTTTTTTCCCAGGCGTCAATTGACCCTGTTGTATTTGTTCCTTCGATGCTGTCTAGGAGCAGCAGTCCAGTTATAATCAATATTGTGTGCCTTTGCCCACAGCCAGACTTATTATACCTCACTAATTCAAGTTTGATCCATTTTTAGTGTTGAATATTTTGTTTCTGGTTCTCTTTTCAGACATCAGTTGACCCTGTTGTATCATTTTGGCCTTATTTGTTCAGAATCCATCGAAGCCGAAACTTTTCACTGTTGTTAATTTGTAACTGATCGTTTTCTTTGTGCAGATGCGGAATTTCATCAAAGCAATTTTCGCCGATTCACCTCTTCGAAAGGAGTGCTTAGGCTGGATCGCCGCGAACCCAGCTTAGGATGCAGAGTGCTGTTGTTGATTACTAGGTGCCCTCATTACGGCCCTTTATCCCCATCAGATTCTGTAGACACCTTTACTGACTGTATATCAATCGACATAGGGTTTAGTTTGCACTGAAGCTACAGGGCCTGCGGTTTATTTTTATAGAAGAAACAACCTGAGCACAGAACGCAGAGTTCAGGACCCGAACTCTGGTGGGCAGTGTAGAGTCACATTTAAATTGATCTGGAGGATGAGAGGCGTGGCAGGAGCGCGGCACCATGGCCAGAGCATGTGGCACATGCGGACCTGTTTCGGCACTTACATCACGCTACAGCGCTGACGCGATGCCCCGCTCACGTCGAGCAATCGGAAACGCCCAGAGTCGTTTAAGTTGCGAACGAATCAAGCAGCAAAATATAGTTTGGTTTTGGATTGAGCAGATTTAGCTAGGCCTGCAGCAAATTATAGTTACCCGCGGGCACTGGCCACTTACATACAGAACCTATACATTTCCAAATAGGAGATGAGAGAGCCCTTGATCCCGCGCATGACTCTCACGAATGAGAAGCTCAATAGCCATCTATCTAGAGAAGGAACTAATGCCACTGGTAGGAAATCCATAGACCGTACACCCACTTACCACTCTACCACTTCAATTCAATGACGGACTTCACCAATACCTAGCTTGAGAGAGATCGATCGCTGGCATGTGGCGTATATTTCCGAGAGAAAGAGGACTGAAATTCACCTTTACCCCTTCTATCACAGGTCTCACTAGAGATTCCCACAAACAAAAGAGAGATTAGGAAGACCGCTCCTTTGCGAATTTGGATGGCATTTTTCGCAATCTGTTTTGTGGATGATATCCTTCCATACCAGGAGGATCTGCTGGAGAATCAAGGGTCCATTCCAATAGACATAGTGCAAGAGAAGAGAATTGGGTGACTTGAATATGTAGCAATTTGCTCGGCTATGGGCCACCCACTGCTCCTAATCAAGAAATTACTTTAGGGCAAGAGTCATGTGTGACCAGATTGGAAACCGAATTCCATTCCTGATGAGAAACTATCTGATATTCCTCCTATTTCGGAAGGTTTTCTAGCCACCTGCTTAGAGATTTGGCGGACTACCAATCCAAATAGCAGTCAAGAAAGAATCCAAGTTGTAGTCAAGATAGATGGAATGGACTAGGGCGCAAGGAAAGAGATCCAGAACGAGACCGATCATTCATTCCCTCTTTCTCTGGCTGTAGAATTGACATAGAACTAGTTTTTCTTCCCAAGGCCCAATTCTTAATGATTGAGGAAATGCACGCTCACATAATGGGAAAATCACGTATAATCCTTACGAGAAATCTCCTACTTTCCTCTCTACAGGGAAGTGCGCCAGTTCGAGAAATATCATTGATAGAATGAATGCTCTTACGCGCTAATGAATGATGACTTATTTAAAGAATTTCTTGATATCTTGCAGAATGGTTTTCATGCTAATCAGAATGAATTTCTACTTATGCGCTAAGAGAGACTCTGGTGGAATCAAACCAGTCTCTTGGGAAAATCAAATGGATGGATCTCTTTGTCAGCTTCTTGTTTGAGAAAAAGAGTAGTGACTCGCTGGATTGAGATTTCTAGGAAAAAGAGTTGCGAATGAAATCCTACACTCCCTGTAGGTAGGGCTGGGCGAGAAAGGGTCCCCTCTGAAGCCTATAAGTTAGTAAGCA